>NC_133971.1:32300844-32603844 GCF_031877795.1 Strix aluco
TACAGTTGGCCTTAGCCCATCGCTCCGTCCTGTCCAGGTCTCTCTGCAGAGCCTCCCTACCCTCGAGCAGATCTACACTCCCACCCAACTTGGTGTCATCTGCAAACTTACTGAGGGAGCACTCGATCCCCTCGTCTAGATCATCAATAAAGATGTTAAACAGGAGTGGCCCCAAAACCGAGCGCTGGGGGACATCACTCGTGACCGGCCACCAACTGGATTTAAGTCTGTTCACCACAACTCTTTGGGCCCGGCCAGCCAGCCAGTTTTTTACCCAGTGAAGCCTGTGCCCATCCAGGCCGCGAGCAGCCAGTTTTGCCAGGAGAATGCTGTGGGAAATGTGTCAGAGGCCTTACTGAAGTCAAGCTAAACAACATCCACAACCTTTCCCTCATCCAATAAGCTATGTTTTGGTTCCATTTTTAAGTATAGTAATAAGCGATTTTTGGATAATATAAGAATCAGCTAAATAAGTCTTACAGACAAAAGAGTTTGTAATAGTTAACTTTCTTGACTGTCCTCTATTATTACAGTATCTGGGAGTTGTTATTTTTAATATAGTTACCCTATCTATTTCAAATTTTTGGAATGTTTGCTATTATTCAGTCTTTTCCTTTAGAAAGTCAACACACAGATGAGTAAATTCACAGTCCTACTGCTTACCAGAGTCATAGGTATAGCTGTTGAATCGCTGGCTCCCATTCAGCATTTGATATGAATATGGGTTCATGAACTTACTCATATTTCTGATTAGCTAGACAACCAGTATTAGTCTACTATGGAGAATAAAGTGGCAGTAAAAATACAAAAGTCAGCAACCTTCAAATGCCCACCACCTTACCTCACAGTTCAGTAAAGGTAAACTGATATCACAATCTGGGAGGGATGCACAACCTGAGCTATTGTGTGTGGTCCATGCCTTCTGTGGGTCATAGACACATATGTTTAGATCTCAAGAAGTTGCTGCATGCAACAGGATTGCTTGTAGGAGATATATGCTTATTTGTTGCATGTTCCCCATCTTGCCAACATACTGGGTTCTTTCAAGGAGCTTCTCTCTCACAGTAAGACACTGTGGAGTACCACAGGAGTTTTATCACCGTTGTCATCTGGTCCAAGTGGTCTGCCAGGAGCATGATCCTAGCACATTTCATGTAACATTTACTGTGTAAAGCCAGTAGCACAACCATGTTGCTGTGAATAGTTGGCAATCTCTTCTACCCCTTGATGGCCTGGTGAATGAATCTGAGCACAGAGTATGATGCTCTGGCTCAGAAAGCCTTGACCAGTTCCAGGTGTCCTTCAGCAACTACCAGAGCCACTGCAGAGCAGGGGTTGACTGTGCTTCTCACTGCTGATGGTTCTTGCCATAAGAACTGTATTTCCTGACCAGGTTGCCATTTCCCTATTGGCTACTGCATATTATATAGAAAATAGAAAAACAGACTTATTTGCATATTGGAAGGATCATGTCCATGACTCTCTGCATTTTCATCTTCAAGCACAAAAAGTTTTGTGTGGGAAGAATTATTAAGCATGTCCTGGTGAGGTAGTGGATATAAAGAAAAAGGCCAAGGGCAATAAAAATGGCAGTTATAGTGAGCTCTATGCCACAGTGCTGAGATACTCTTTGCACTTATGTCAGACTGCATAGATGAGTCCAAAGCAGCACTCCTTTTTGTGCTGCCTGAGAACAAGAACCTAACATCTCACAACTTTCTTTATCAACTTATTCAATTTTGCCATATCTTGATCCACTTTTCTTTCCTGTTCAAGACAGTCCACATTTTGACTGAGTACTCTTCCCTGACCCTGTCATCTGGGGTTTAGAGCTAAGGGCAGATACAATTTTAAAATAAAACCTATGACTTTAATATTTTTATTCTGTGTCTACCTGTAATGTCATCATAAATTATTATTTGCACTTGTTACCTATTAATATGGTTTGTGGGGGTTGTAGTAACAGAATGAGCCATTTTGTTTGGCTAATCTGTTGGTAAAAATTCCCTACCTGATTACTGTTTTGCTATTCTTTTATAGAAGAACTACTACATGTGTTTGTGCATACTTTCTTAAGCTTGTGGCTATGTTGTCCAGGAAGAAAAATGGATTGTATTGCACTTTTCTGCATAGTGAGAAAGGATGTGATGAAGAAAAAGAAAATTATTTCAGTAGTAGGAAAACACTGGAGAGGGAGAAATTATTTATTTTCAGACAGTTTTGCTTACAGGCAAAGGAAAAGGAAGAATTTTGCTGGTGTTAGAGGAGGAGGAAGTCACTATTGACATGGTGTCTGCTCCATGCCATTGTCTGCAGAGCTTTTGATTAAGAACGAAGTGAAGAAGGAAAGAACCAAGAAAACTCATCAACAATGTGACTTTCTGCCAAATGTGTGGGCCAGGCATAACCCCTTACCAGTTTCTTCTTGGAAAATGACGAAAAGGTCATTCTGGGCAATTCACACAGGAATGTAAACTTCAATACAGAAATGCAGATGATAACAAGTATTTCTGAAATCCTGTGAGTAATCCTGTGACCTGACTCTTCTAGGTCTGCCTTGTCTAAGTCCACTATTTCACAGCTGCTGTTGAACAAGAAGCACTAATAACCTTCCTTAGATGAAAGGGGTACCCAAGTTCATTTTGAATGAGTCAGGTGCCACTGATGATGCCAAGAATCTAATACAACTCTTGGAAATAGGTTTGCCTTAGTTTTGGAGCAGTTTTGTGGTCCTTTATCCTTCTTTGAAATGACCTGCATTTCAGGCATTTCAAGGTATTTCACAAGGCCACATGGGTGCATCCTCTGGTGAAGGTGGGGATTCCTAGGCTTAGGGATATTTGGGATGGCTCAGTCAAGTGAACGTGCAAATGGACAGGTGGTTGAAAGCAAAGCAGTCTCCTGGGCCAGGTTTAGAGAAAGTAATGAAAGAACATCCAGCACTTGCTCTAATAAAGTGGATTAGAACAAGACTCAAGCCTCAGGCTGTCAATAAACCATCTGGTAATTAAACATGTGGAAAGCCCTGAGTCTGAAATGATGGAGAGGGAAAGAATGAAGGAGAACAGCAGCTGGTGAGACAGTCTGCTATGGTGATGTTATGGTGTTGAAGGGTTTCCTCGGATCAAATGACACAAATCTCCAACACCCACAAATCTCCAAATCAGAATTTTGGCATATTCCGATTTGCACTGCCAAAGGTAATTTCTGCTTACCCTTTAACATTTTTATGTGGACAGTTTTCAGTTTGTTTCGCTATTTATGTCATCCTGCTTTTCCATGGAGGTAGGGGTTTAAGTAGAGTTAGGAAACAAACAGGGATTTTTAGAACCCATTTGATACCTAAAATGAAACACCACTGTCCCTTGAAGATTTGGGTTAAAGTGATGAGATCTCTTATTTCACATATGCAAAACTATTGCTCAGCTGACTCTTAACCAGGTGGATACCTAGTGTTTTTCAGCTTTGCTCCTTCATTTTTAATGCTTCCTTTATAAGCTGGTTCATTTAACTTAGAAGCATCATTGTACACTAAAGATAGAGAAATCTTCTAATTTTTAAAAATGTCATCCCTGTAGGTATGTACACACTAAAATGTACTTCTAAATAATAAGAAACATGAAAGAAAAATCATGTGTAATTTGACAGGTAATACCAGTAATAGACTGCTAAAAATTTCAGATAATTTCCATCAATAACTTAATCTTTCATAGCTGAACATATGTAAGGAACCGAAGGAAGTAATGCCTCAAACATTCATCGACACAGAAAACTTCAAGGGCAAATTGTGTCCTTTGTGATTAGTCTGAGGAATGAATTATCTGCCTAGGGAAACACAGGGTGTATTGAAGGGTGCATGGCTCTGCTCCCTTGCAGTTTTATAACCAAATTCCTTAGATAAGCCTTGAAGGGAGGAGACGTAGACTGAGTAAAACCATGTGTTCTGGTTAAGACCTACACTTTAATTTATGACTATAGCCTTGAAAAAGAGCTGAAAGATTGCTAAGAAAGATAAACAACCGACACCAGATGGAGCTAATGACTGGATAATTGCCCAAGAAACAAAAACTGAGGAAAAGGTAAAGGCGGTAGGGGGAGATCGTGACCACCGACTCAATTGGACAAAAGGGTTAATGTACCCCATTCCCCTCCAATGCATGCACAGAACCCATGCTCTACCTTTTCCCCATCTCTCATGGAAATAAGCTCATGGAATACCTGCCTTTCTTTTTCTAGTATGTTAATCAGCTGCTAAGATTAATTTAAAAATGCGACAGAAAATTTTCTGTGTGTGCACCCACCACCCAACATTACCGACCCTGAGACAACACTGGATCCTTGGGTGGTGATCTGGATTGCTTTGACTCTTTTTCTTTTCTTTCCTTTCTTTTCTTTCTTATACATTTATAAGAGACCACATTGCTTGTTATCCTTTTCCAAGTTTAAATTGTTTTCCACTGCAAGTAAAACATTTTAACTTGTCGTTTGGTGTCATTTCACCTTAATTTAACCCAAGAGGATCACAGAACCATTGCAACTCTCTGGGCTTCCAGTCCAGGTTGTGACAACACACACATGATATGCAGTATTAAATGACCATTATTTATTTATTATGGCAGATTGGCTAACTTACTGAATCACGCTTTAAACTGATGAACTTGTGGACTGGCATCCAAAGCTGTGACAATTGTGTACTCACAAGCAACAGGGTGGATAAGCATGCCTACTGAAGTAGTGAGGAACGCCCGCAACCTTCCAAAAAGGTTCTGCCAAAAACATGAGACAGCTGACATTACAACAGAAGCATTTCTACAGCAATGCATGCAGCATGGGTAACAAACAGGAAGAGCTGAAAGCCACTGTTGCATCTGGAAAGCTATAATCTGATTGCTATCACTGAAACTTGGTAGGATAAATCACATGACTGGACCACTGCAATTGATGCTATAAACTGTTCAGGAGGGACAGGGAAGGGAAAGAAAGGAAAGGGTGTTGGCCTCTATGTGAAAAAAAAGGATTGAGTGCTCCCTATGTAAAAAAAAAAACCGAAAGATGCCATTGAAAACAGCGATACACAGGTTTAGAGTTTATGGGTGAAAATTAGAGGCCAAACCAACAAAGGAAGCCTTATGGTGGATGTTTACTACAGGCTTCCTGATCAAGGAGAAGATGCTGATGAGTCATTGTTTTTCAACAGCATGAAGCATCCTGTTCATAAGCCTTTCTCCTGACATCTGCTGGAGAAGTGGCACAGCAAATTGCAAGCAGCCTAGGAGACTTTGGGGAGTGCATCAAGGATAAATTCTTAATCCAGGTGATAAACCAACCAGAGGAGATGCTTTACTCGACCTGCTGCGCCCCAATACAGAGGAACTTATTGGAGAGGTCAAGACTGGTGGTAGTCTGGCCTGTAGTGATCATGCCCTGGTAGAATTCATGGTATATTAAATGATGGAATTAAGGTATATAAGGCAGCTGAAAAGTATAGTCAAGACCCTAAAATTTAGGAAAGCGAACTTTCAGTTTTTTAAGGAACTAGTGAATGGACCCCTTGGGAAACTGCCCTCAGGGATAAAGGAGCAGAACAGCTGGAAACTCTTTAAGGACATTTTCCTTAGAGCACAAAACCTCCTGATTCACATGTGGAAGAAATCAGGCAAAGAAGGCAGGAGACCAGCATGGATGAGTAAGGACCTCCTGGTCAAACTGAAATGTAAGAGGGAAATGCATAGGCAGTGGAGGCAGGGACATACATCCTCAAAAGAATGTAGGGATACTGCCTGGAAGTGTAGGGATGGGATCAAGAGAGCTAAGGCACTGCTGGAGCAAAATCTAGCAAGGGATGTAAAGAATAATAATAAGGGCTACTACAGATGTGTTACGCAGGAAAAGAAGAACAAAAGAAATTGTACCCCCAAAATAAATGAGACAGGGGATCTGGTGACAGCTGGTGTGGACAAAGCTAAGGACGACTCAAGGCCCAGACTGGAGGAAAGAAATCCCATCTACCACAGAAAAAGATCAAGTTTGAGGCCATGTGAGGACCTGAACGTTCACAAGTCCATGGGACTCAACAAGATGCGTCCCAGGGTCCCGAGGGAACTGGCAGATGTAGTTACTGAGCCACACTTCATTATATTTGAAAAGTCATTGCAGTCAGGCTAACTCCCCAGTGGTCAGAGAAAAAGGAATATTACACAAAAGGTAAAAAGGAGGACCCTGGAAACTCTCCACCAATCAGACTTACCTTCTGGACCTGGTGAAGTCATGGAACAGGTCCTCCTGGAATCTATGTCAAGGCATATGGAAGAGAGGATTGATTAGATACAGCCAACATGGCTTCACCAAGAGGAAATTGTGCCTGATTAATTTGGTGGCCTTCTATGATGGAGTGACTACACTGGATAAGGATGGTGGATGAAGGAAAAGCAACTGATGTAATTTACTTCGATTTCCATAAAGCCTTTGATATGGTCACCCACAACATTCTTGCTGTTAAATTGGAGTGATATGGACTTGATGGATGCACTATTAAATGGATAAAGAATTGGCTATATGGCTGCATCCAGAGTTGCAGTCAACACTTCAGTGTCCCAATAAAGATCACTAATAAGTGGTGTCTGTCAGTGGTCCGTATTGGGACCAGTACTGATCGGTATGTTTATTAACGACATACACAGTGGGATTAAGTGCATCCTCAACAAGTTTGCATATGACACCAAGCTGAACAGTGCAGATGATGCGCCAGAGGGAAGGGATGCCATGCAGACAGACCTTGACAGGCTTGATAAATGAATGAATGTAAACCTCATGAAGTTCAGCAAGACCAAGTTCAAAGTCCTGCACATGGGCCAGGGCAATCAACAATATCATTACTGACTGGGTGATGAGCAGTCTTGCAGAGATGGACTTGAGAATACTGGTAGAAGAAAAATTAGGCATGCACTCACAGCCCAGAAAGCAAATTGTATCCTGAGCTGCATAAAAGGAAGCGTGGCCAGCAGATCAAGGGAAGTGATTGTCCCCCTCTACTCCGCTCTAGTGAGACTCCGCTTGGAGTACTGCATCCAGCTCTGGGGTTCACAGTACATGACAGGCACGGACCTGTCAGAAGGGGTCCAGAGGAGGACCAGAAAAATGGTCAAAGAGCCCGAACACCTCTCCTATGAAGAAAAGCTGAGAGGATTAGCATCATTGAGCCTGGAGAAGAGAAGGCTTTGGGAAGACCTTATCACAGTCTTTCAATACTTGAAGGATCTTCTAAGAAAGATGAGGAAAAACTTTTTACCAAGGCCTGTAGTGACAGGACAAGGAGCAATGGCTTTAAAATGAAAGATGGTAGATTTAGGTTAGAAGAAATTCTTCCCTGTAAGGGTGGTGAGACACTGGAGCATGTTGCCCAAAGAAGTGGTGGATGCCGCCTCCCTGGAAGTGTTCAAAACCAGGCTGGATGGGACTTTGAGCAACCTGATTTAGTGGAAGATGTCCCTGCCCATGGCAGAGGGGTTGGAACTAGATGATCTTTAAGGTCCCTTCCAACACAAACCATTATATGTTTCTATGATTCTATTTTTACCATCTTGATTGTCTGTGGGCCATAATATCTCTGTGCCTGCACAGTGTGTTATAACACCTATACAAATGGAACATCATCTATTTGAAGCAGCAGTATCTTTAGATGATTCAACACTTCTCACTAGCAAAAGTAATTAAAAACACGATCAGCTGCAAGGGATTCACAGCCTTACTTCATTAAATCCAAAGCTCTTGTTTAAAGCTGTTCTTGTTTTGATAGTCCAGCACTGCCAGACAGGGAAAATTAATTGATGATGTCTTGTGGACCTTCCCATTGCCATCCAACTTATCTTGCGTTAGGAAAGAATGTTATATCCCGTTTTTTATCAATTACTTAATACCTGTTTTTTTTCAGTTCCTTTTTTAAATGTTTATGTTTTCCCTGTAAAATGTTTTTCTTTTTTTTCTATTAGGGTCACAGTGCACCAAAGTATTTTTAGAAGTAGAATAATTGTTATCAGTCTGAAGCAAATTTCTAAGCAACTGTATTTCACAAGTACTGTAATTTTGCACCCAAATTTTTTGTGTGTTGAATTTTGGCAGCTAGTTCTTTAATTATTTCTTCTATGCTATGATAGATAAAGGTTCTATTGTGGACGAGAGATGACATAAACCAGAATGAAAATATTTATGCATAAGAAATTTATCCCAGATGAAAATTCAAGCTAACAGCTCATGTATTTGTAAGGAATATGAGAATGGTACATCTTTCATTATGCAAAAGAAAGGATGCTCTGGTAAATGAGCATACTGAAGAAACAATATCAGATGCAAAATACGTGTGTATGGACATGTAGTGGATATGTTTTTAGCTGTTTATGTAAGTGTGTCTTTAAGCACAGAAGAATTCCTCTTGAAGTCTTGTTCTACAGCAGACCAAATAAGAAAACCAAAATATTCTAATTTCTGGTGCCTTTTACGCTGTCTGCCAGCTGCTATGCTCATTATTATGTACGGGCCACAACATTATTTATTAGACTAGTTTGCTATTTCATTACTAATTCCTTTACACATTCTTTAGAGCAGCAATTAAAAGGTGGGCCTTCAGCATGCAAGAGCCAACTATTTGAACCATAATCACATGTTTTATCTTCTGTGGTGAAGGCTGTGCAGTGGTTTGCAAGTTAAGTCCTGGTGCAATCTCTTAAGATTGCCTCAGAGGTAGGGGGCACTAATTTGCAAATATCTTTTTGCAACTATTTTTGATTCACAAAAAGAAACAGTGGTAGGGTACTCTTCAGTGTTCTGTATTGTTAATTGTTTAAAGTATATTTGATATTTGGAGGAAAATAGAGAAAGAAAGAGACACAATAAGAATCTCTGTTACCTTCTTTGTAAATAAGAAAAATCTTAATGTAGTAAAGTTCACTTATTAATATATTTGACTTTTGACATTTTCTTATCTGATAGTCCTTCTTAAATGACAGATTTTTGTTATGCACAGAGAGTCTATAAAGGCTCCTTGTCAAAGCTCTCAGTTTGCTCATGACAAACCTATAACAAATTTTACTAAAAAGCTAGTCTACTCACTAGAACCCCCTTCCTCTTAAAAAAATGGAACAAAAGTTTCTGTTGTAACCTAACAAAGTATGCATGAGAAATGAAGGAATGGTTAAAACATTTCTGAATTCCTGAGTTTTCTGAGAAATTTTGTTTAGGATTTATTTTAAAATCAGGAGAAAAAACGTTACCTCTCCCAAAGGTTTTGTTTAGAATGGACCTTTTTAAAAGTGTAAAAACCTTCTAATCTCTGCATAATTTGCATTTATATTTACAAAATTTATTTATAAAGCTATTTAAAATAAAGGCTTTAAAAAAAAAACCAAAACAACTTTCTTTACCACTACTTAAATTCCTTAAACCTTAATTTCTGTGTGTAAGTAATTTATTCATCCCCTGGAGAGAAAGAACTTGAATGAGTCAGAAAGTGATATTTTGTAAAGTCTACAAAGACCAAAAATATAACTATTCATTCATCTAAAAACACCACCACAAAAAAAAAAAAAATCTAATGTGAAACATGGGCATAGCTGTGCAGTTCTTTGGTTATTAATGAGAAGGTTTATGACTAAATAAAGTGTGTTAAGTGAATTCACATCATTATTCATTAACATTTCATCACAGAAATTCCTCCATGGTGATTTTATGGGTATTAGTATTTTATGCACAACGAGAACTAAAGAAAACTTGCTTCAGATTAAATTCTACTTTGTGGAGTGTAAAATAGGACAATTATTCAGTTTGCTTGAACACTAGAATAAGTGTTACTTTGGTGTTTCAGTGGCAAACAGCAACTCATCACATGGTAAAATCATATATCGAAGATTTGAAGCAGGTCCCAGATCACTAACTGTCTTGACAGATCAAAGCTACAACAAGAGAGCTCTCAGGGAGATGAAACAATTTACAGACGATTATTAGATGACTACAGGTTCCTGAAAAAACATGAAGAAACAAAAATAATATTATTGGTAATTACAAACCCTACTTGCCATAAAGTGTGTTTATATATAAGTTTCTGAGTCCACCTACATAAAAAATTACTGTGCGAGGGGAGTACTGCTCTGCCTTCTTTTCCCTCCTCCATAACAGAATGCCAGACTAGCAACTACGGAACTTGTGAATAAAACACCAGCAATATAGAATTTCAGACTAGAGAATGTACAGTATTGAAAATTGATTTTAAGAGTTCATCTAATACATCATCTTTTTCCATCAGAGTGCATTTTTTTCTCCTGATCTTAATTCAAATTCATCTTTTACATTGTTTACTGTAACAGTGCTCTTGTACTTAGTACAAGTGGTCAGTTGTATTTAGTACAGTTGACATGAAGGTACTGTGGTGCTAAGTCCCTGATTTTCATTCAGGGAATGCTCCTGTAGCAATATAGCTTGTAAAGGACAAGACTGAAATGGATCTTATCCAGATGTCTATAAAGATGAGCACTAGGACAAAAACCTGCTCAGACTTTGGCCAGCAAATCCTTATTTCAGTCTCTTCAGTTGCCTATCAATACGCCAATACAGTTCAGAATTGTTAAGTACCACTAATGACATCAACCGACACTCAGATACATTATTCTATATGTGATTTGCATATATTGATAAAAATTACAAAATTAAATTAATTACTATTTTTGCAATAATGCATAACAAGAAATGTCATAATTTCATAGTAGCAGTATTTTGGTTTTTTCACATCTTTCTTTGATCTTTATCCATCTAGAATAATAATAAATAAAAGGAATATGTATGTCTAAACTGCAAAGGGTTATTGAAAAACTACCTGTATACTTCTGATTAACAGTTTATTCCAGCAGTTTTTTCTATTGTAATTAAATGGAATCTTGTGGAGCAGAAAGCCTCATAACACTGTAATTAGCATCAGGCAATAGCATGTATTTTTCTTCCACTCTTAAATCTGCATAGTTTATCCTCAGATCTATTTTAATGGTATTTAGCAGGAGGAAAAAAGAACCATTAACCTCCCCATATTCTCATATTGTAATATATCAGTAAATAGCAAATTCGGGAGGCTAAGCAAACATACTAGAGGTAATTTATGTCCTTTTTTCCTCCCTCATTAAAAAGGTAATTTAGGATTAACAAAACTACAATGGAAATGTTTCCTATAAACCTCAGTATTAATATCAATGCTGATAGTTACTGACAAATATGGTGTATAATTGTTTTTTAATTGTCTTGTGCTGTTCCTTCTGAAAAATTTTACACAATAATATCATTTGTGTACAGTGTACATGTTGACAGATGCAAATACAGGATCAAAGTTACTGTTAGACAACCTTTCTGCTGAAAAAGTATTTTAACCATTATTGTCTGCATTGTTGTTTAGGGGAGTGGGAAAAGGAACAATCCTCTTTTCTGTTCCAAAGGTTAGCAAAAAGGAACTGGCATTGAAGTTTTCCTTTGACTATTTCAGTAATAAATCCTTGTTTTTTCTCTACTTCCCCTTTCTCTAGGGAGTTTCCACTTTATCAAAGTTTGAAACAGGAGATTCTGGACCAAAATAGCTATACTATAGATGGGGACCTAGTTTGGCAGGACTTTTGAACACATAAAGCAAAGTCTCTGTGCGTAAATAGGAACATTAGGATCTGAACCACCTCAAATCCCTGTATTAAAGGTAGAAATCTACCAATTCAGTTAGCTAAAATAAGAACCAGTACGTACCCCTTTCAAAGATTCTTTCTAACACAATGATTTCTGAATTGGAAGTGTTCAAATAAACTCCCTCTAGGTATGCAGTCAGTGGAAAAGAGAGGGAGATAGCTGAGAACTAATGGAAACCTCTGTACCAGGGGACAGTGAGACTTTGTACAGGCATAGCTGTCTACATAAGAAAAAGAGCAGCAAGATTAAAGGACAGGATTAAAGACAACTTCTGCCATGATGTGTAAGTGCAGCTTCAGCTGAAACTGATGACTAAAAAATGGTAATTTTTATTCCATTTATTTATTTAGACAATGAAAGGCTTTCAAAGCCCAGTACACATTCCCTGCATTTTGTTTTAGTGAAGTATGCTACAGTCTTACTGGGTACGCTGGGCATGTGTGAACAGATGCAGAAAGGCATAGTAGTTTTAGTATACATGGGGCTGACTGAGTACTAGGAATAAGGCCATACTTGCAATAAGTGGATTCTTTTGAATTTGTTGTATTTATACAAGGCTAAATCTTTGTTGATTAGGGGTTGGTTGGTTGGTTGGTTGGTTGATTTTTTTAGTTTGTTTTTTCGTTTTTTCCCTTCTCCTTTCTCTCCTGAAAAGGAATTTGGAAGAAGAATGTGAGAAGAAAATGTTATCTATTGGAAAAATTTATTGTTTTAAACAAAACATCCTCTCTCTCTCTGTTTCTAATGCATTAACTGTGTTTTAAGTTGACATAAAATTATTTCTGCTGTAAGTTTTTCACTTTGACAATCCCAGGAAAATTAAAGAACAAAATTCATATGGACTTAATGACATATATGCTACTTAAAGTCTCAGAAAATTACTGGATCTAATGAAAGAGTAAGTAATCAATATAACTCCTTGGTTTCTGATGGAACGAAAGGTAGAAAAGCTGAAAGAGAGCTAGAAAGAGAGATGACCTTTGATTTTAAGACACGTAATTCTGTTTGTTTAAAAAGAATACAAATGCACCATTTTTCACTTACGGGTATTTATCTTGCCCTTTAAAGACCAACTAGTGAGTGGAGCTAAAGTTCATAGCTAAAATGAAATCTGAGTATCCAATACGAACCACACTTTTCCCTTAGCATTGATTTTGAACCAGAAAAGATTAGGAAGCAACAACAACAAAAAAGCATCTGTAACTATTCCCAGTACAAAGGAAAAAAGGAGCTCACAATATCTGCACACACACACACACACACACACATTTAATAGGCAGTAGATGTAGATTCCGAACTTCTTACTACTTTCTGAACCCCACAGAGATAATTAGAAGAGTAAGTACAAGAATGGTCTAAAGATAAGTAATAGTATTGAAAAGCTTTCTGATAGTTCCCATCAGCTGTCCAAGGAATTGCAGTGGAGAACTTAGAAAACTGTATTTTTCTCCTCCTCCTCTTGCCACCCATCTCAAGACAGATCTGCCATAACAAGCTAGTCTTTCAAGCAAAAGCAGTTTAAGAAATATGTCAATCCCAATTTCTAAACAAAAAATAAACTTTCTGTATACTCTACCAAACGTAGATACCTGTTAGTTAAAATATTATCAGGGAAACACAAAATGTTTTTGAAGCAGACAGATAATTTCCCTTCTGGAGCTCAATAGTCTCCAGTCATGTTTTTCTGCTTTCAGATATAAGAGGTTCAGATATTTTCTAGTAATAAGAAATATCTTTCCTGTGTAAGAATAACTATTTTAAAAATGTGCTTTGAAGCAGAATTTCTGAAAATATTCGTTTAGGAAAAAAATTTCTGGATTTTTTTTGCATTTAATGTTCAAAATGCACTTAATTTTTATATTTCATTAAATATTTTGAAGTACTAGTAGCTGTAATAAAATCATATGTACTCTTAGGAATCAGTAATATGTTGACATATTCTAAGATGGAGTGTACATATCTTAAAATTAAGAATAGCTACTGCTGAATACTCAGAGAAACAATTTCTTTAGAAGCTGAAATTGCTTTCTGTGGCTCAGTTATGAGGCACAATGTTGATATGAACCAACACATTTAATGAAAACATGTTATAAACATTGTAATTCTTAAAAGAATTTTGATTTTTAAATTAAATTATAATTTTCAAAATATATTTTTAAACAGGAAATATTATGTACGTGTATATGAATAAGCAAATGTTATGCAATTGTAAATTTCCATCTAGTTCAAAAAACTATTTAACTGATTGGACGCATGGGTAAAACTCATAGCCTAAAAATTAGCTATACATCATTTAAGGCTATTCCAAATTCAGTGCTTATTTAATTTAGTATCTGTACCAAATGTCAATTATCATTTTAATGCAATGTTGAGATATCATTTCTGCTGTGGTATAGCATTTATTAAGTCTAGCACAAGGAGCCTTTTCTCCTATAAGAACGGGACTGCCCACACTGTAGTAATCACGACACCTGCATCCACTTCACCCATCCTAATGTGATTGTAGCAGCACCAGGGAGCATGGGAGCTGCACAGAAGCCAGCTCTCATCTAGAAGCAGTATGCCTCTGCTAGCAAGGCACAGGCTGTGAGCTAACAAGCCCTGGCACTTTTCAGAACTCAGTAGCTCAGGGGCAATGCTTCATGAACATGATATTCTGCTTCTAGAATCAAGCAAGTTCACCCATATATCTCTGCACCATGCACTATGGATTTCCTGGTGGATGTTTGTGCCAGTGCAGGCATCTCTGTCAATGTGACCCACTGGGCACGGTAAACATGCCTATCTCTGCTTTTGGATTCACTGTGAAATACTTGCCCATTTATTTGTAGATGACTAACTTTACCTCTTTCAAGAAAGAGGTGTGTTTTATAACTGAAATGCTTGAATGTTAGCTGTTAGAACTGAGTTCCAAGGACTGTTGTTGCCATCATCTTATATCTTCTTTTCTAAAACAATGTGTGCATGTGAGGTGGAATACCTATGATGAAGGTGAGACATTCAACATAAAGAAATCCTTAAAATGAAGATCTTGTTTTCTCTAACCCTTGCACCAAAGTTATGTTTGCTAAGAAGTGGGGAGGTTTGAGATAACTATTATATAAACTTTTTATTGTTAAATGTTTTTAAAATAATGCAAGATATGGGAAAAAAGCCTTGAAGTATTAAACACTTATTTTATGGAAGACATTTTACAGAAAATCTGCTTAAGATCCTGGCTGGATTCAAACCTCATCCCTTGAGATTAAAAAAAAAAAAAAAAAAAAAAGAGTGATCCACTGAGTTTATCACTTATGTGTATAATTATAAATTAGATAAGCATTGTTCGCAGACACACTTTAATCAGTCTTTTAATGAATGATTGAAACAATACAATGTTTAACTTCGAGAAAGTCTTTCTGGCATCCTAGCATCAGTAGTTACAGGTCAGACAACAAGAAATATTCCATATGACAGGAAGACACGAATAATTTATAGTGTAACACTACCATAGATCAGGGTCCTTATGTACTCTTAATTCCGTGTGGATGATAACCATGTTAAGCCTTTATGATCCTCTTATTGCTAATACTAATATTGTGACTATTTAGGAATTATAGGTTATGTTTACATTCAAAAATGAGTGATTGTCTTTCTTCTAATTGTAACTGTGAATTGCGCCTTAATTTTCCATGGGCATTCACTTTCCTGCAAGTAGAAAACCTTTATCTGAAATGTAAAATCATAATGAGATCCAGAGATAAGACTTGACAGTGATACTATCTTGCTGAATTTTGAACCTAAATCAAAATAACTTGAGTTATATATAATGAACTGAATGCCTAACCACTTCCCTACAAAGACCTGTGCGTAACCTAGATTTTAAAATGACTAACAGAAACGAGGTAAAAAAAAATCCTGTGTGCATCAGAAGCAAAATATTAGTGTTACTGCCATTAGAGGAAGCGACACAGGTTTTCAGTGACAAGGATGTGTGTATGTCCTGAAATAATGTGTAAATAATCAGAAGGTAGCAGAAAAGAAAGGCAAGGCATAGGCAATGACAGAAAAAGCTGTCTGTAAACATGTCTTAAACTTGGTCCACACTTTTCCCTGTGGTTCATAATTCAGTTTCAGCCAGCTTTCTGAACAGTAACACCAAACAGGAGGTGGTTCTGAGTGGCACCAGGAGAACAGTCATCCTGACATCATGAAATTGCTGCTGTTTTGATCATTCATCTTATATTCGCTGAAAGGCTAATACCCCCTAGCCTCAAAACCAAGCTGTGCAACATAAGGAATGTGGAGGTCAGCATCTTTCTGACCCCTCCTTACAAGTGGTGAAATCAAGGAGCATGAGATTAATACAGCATAACACATCAAAATTCTTGTTAATTATTACTGATGTAATGCAAGACATGAGACAATCAATTGTCCTCCCTTTTCCCCCTTAGGGAGCCCAGCAAAACCAGTGCCTGAAGTTTCACACCAGCAACCTGAATGTCCCTTCTCCTGTCAGTCAGTCACTCACTCAAAGGTTTACTGAAATCTGTCTTGAAACTGTGTTGGTTCCTCCCTGTCACTGTTTGGGTGGCTGTTCCAGGACTTCACACATTTGACAGTTAGAAAGAAAAACACAAACACTGAACTAAACACCCGTTAATTTATGTTCTTTGTTCTAATTTGATATGTTAATCTCTGGTTCTTTTTATATCAGGATTATATCTTGTAAATTAGTTTTTCCTACCTGGCATTTATCCTCTAGATACATTTATAATAAGTACATTTTTCCAGTGTATTTATAATGGATTTATTTAGCCTCACAGCCTTTATTTTACTAAGTTTAACAAGCCTGTACCTTTTGGTCTATACTGAAGAGAGAGAAGGTCTCAATATTCCTAACTGTGTTAGAGACTCTTTCACATCTTCATCTGTTTACTTTTTTTAGTCTATATATGTGTGGCATAATTGACATAAAATATTGGCAGAAATTTGCAGCTTGAGGGAAATGCGGTTTTGTCTGACTTATATGTCTAGAAACTAATCCTAATCAAGATAAAGGGGCATGTTTGAGCTACTTTTCAGTAAAATACTCCAAAACATGTTTAGGGACAGAGTGTAGGGGTAGGGATTACTGAGAAGTGAGACATTAGATTGCCAAATGGTGGATTCTAGTAGTGAAACTTTTCCAGGAGAAATTGACTGGTGCCCCATGGGAGTACTTCACACAATTTTTCTCACATTCAGACTTGCATAGCATTCCAACTGGAGTCTTTTCAAGGCATTCTTAATGGTTTAAAAACTTCCTTGCTTCTTCTGAAAACATTTCACTGGATCCGTACTAGCAACTCATTAGCCTTTTCACGTTTACAACACTTCAGAATATACTTTAATTATGATCAAACATAAATGCCTGCCCTTTTCTTCAATTGCCAGTCCTGTTTGTCCAGAACAAATACAAGATCTTAAAAAGAGTGAATAAATCTCTTGTTACTAGACTTCATATTATAGGGCTGACAATGCTGCTCTCCTACATCAGACACTGCTTAATGCTTATAAAGAAATATTTAGTGATGCACTGCTCTTGAATCACTGATAGCTTGCTTCAGTTAACATTTTATTTCACACCAAACTGGGACAAAGTGGTTACAGGAAGAAAAAAGAATAGATCTCTCCATGAACAAATCATAATATCAGCATTAAAATACATTATTAAGCAGTCTAATAATAATCAGTTTGATTGCTGAGAAGATGTCAGATGAACTACTGTCTGTGATTACAGCAGGACAAAAAAAATAGTCCAATAGCAGCATCCAACCAAGGGAAACAATAAGCTAAAACTTTAAACATGTTATTAAGATACACAGTGCCCACAGCAAGAGAACGGGACTCACAACATTAATTGCTGGTGTCTAGACTGTAATTTGTTTTTCAGTCCCCACAAGTTTAATCCATCCAAAAAAGAAAATAGCATATTAATGACATGTTTAATAAAACTGGCATGGAATCAGTCCAAAACATGTTTAGATTCACAGCTTCAGCTAATTTCCTGTCTTGTAAACACAAAGGTAACATGTCAGTTTAATTCAGAGCCACTGGAACCTGTGGATTCTGTCTTGCAATTATGTAGTCAGTGCTCATACAGTCCTTAAATGGAGTAAATGTTCAGCTGGTATCAATTTAAGGTATTGCCTACTTTAGTGCTTTTATCCAGTTAAAAAACAGTAGAACTCAAATCTAGATATTCACTGTTATAATAAGAGTTACACATTCATACATGAAGGAAAATTGGAGTCATTCTCATCCCACCAGGAATTCAGTTCTACTACGCAAATGGAAAGAATTCACATTGAACTTAAACGTGCATAAGGAGTTCAATCTCTCCCTTGGCTATACGATCCTGTGTTCAGAACTCAGTAATGAGAGTTTAAATGGCTGAAAAAATGGGTTCTTGGTGCCTTTATGCAAACTTATACATAAAGAGATTTTGATTATGTAAATAGTCATACACTATGGTCAATATAGTATGATGACCTAATCAATAACTTGGGAAAAGGGTACAGCTTGCCATTTGTTTTCATTCTTGTATACTTATTCCTATTTTAATTGACTTAATGGTCTTTTCCCACCAATTTTTGACATGATAAATCACAAGCCATGCTGTTTTAATAAATCAATCTGAAGTCTTTTCCTTCTCAATTTCCAATTGATAAAGCAATCTCCTTCTGTCAGTTTCAAGGGAAGAGACAGCTAACATCTGTTCTATAGGATGGTGGTACAGTTTACAAAGTCTTTTCAACACTGGATTTCCATTAATCATCTAGGTGATGACAGAGGGAATAAAATACTATACACTTTAAGGTCTATAAAATTTTACTGTACTATTGTAAAATAATAATGATAAGTAGAGTCTTATTATTATAGTAGTCATTGAAGAAATGTTTTCATCAGTTCATTCTAGGATAGTCAAATTAGTTCAAATTATGGAAACAACAATGTAAGACCATCTCCAAAGATTAAGGTTCATAATTCCAATTTATTTTATAAAAAATATTTGTACTGTTTTTATTTGTAAAGGAAATTCACTTAGAAACTTTCTCATAGTTAGAAAAACAATAAAGCGTTCATGAAATTTAATTTAATCACACTCTTGCAAATCTTTTTAGTTGCACTCGAAATATATTCTTCCTTGGCTTTCCCAACTGTTGGTTGTTTTTTTTTGTTTTTTTTTTTTTTTACAACACCAAGAATAAATTATTTGCTCTTTTCCAGTAGAATTTGAATAAAAAACTGCCTGAATGGGACATGGTCTTTACTTATCATCCCACAAATTTTTAGGTCATCTTCAAATATGCTATCCTTATAAAGCAAAAAAATCCCACACTGAACTCTCGCAAGTCCGGGAACATGTTATATAAAATTACAAAAACTATGTGAAGAGTTTTTCCTCTTCGGTAACTGCCAGGTAATTCCGTGCTGTAATCCTGGGAGCCTAATAACTTCTCTGATAGAAACTAACAATTACATCTATGAACTTGGTTAATGAAGTTCTTGATGTGAAAATACTAAATGAATGATATCAAATGATAAGACTGATTCTATTTTCTGAAATATCTTGTGACAAGTTTATGTCCCAGTGAGTTATCTTATGACAACCCCTAACCTTTTCCAAAAAATGATCATTTTTTCAAGCCAAAAAGGGCATATGACTCATTGAGGTTGAAGAAGTCATGCCCATTTCCTTTATTGCTGTCCAGAGGTGTAATATGCTTTTAACTGCAATTCTCCTAAATAGAGTTCCTGTGTACATCTTTTCCAATAATAGTTTCATTTAATGGCCTTTCATTAAAGTATAAAATAGAAAGGATTTAATCTACAGGAAATAAGATAAACATTACTTTGTTGCTTATTCTATTAAAATTTGTTGTTTGTTAAAGGCATACTATGGTCTTGAATAATAGTTTTCTACTGAATGTTGATATAATATGGCAACAAATAACAATTTAGATTAATAGGGAGTTTGGATGGTGTTTTCAATTTCAATTTTGCAGTGGTTTACTTTATCTACGTGACAGCATTTTATGTGTGTGTCAGAATTTGGGTGAAGTTATTATCACTCATTTTATGGTTAAATATTCTTCCTGTTTTCATTGCAGACTTCATCCCAGTTAGTAGTGGTAGAGGGAAGTTTACATTAAAAGTCCATAGGAATCAGAAAGCTAGCTATTTCTACAGAACCTTAACTCAAGAATTAATCAAGAAGTTTAGTCTTGATCAGTAAGCTACTGAATATTTTTCATCATTTATAATGTCTTCTCAAGATAAATAAATAAGGATAGAAAAATCATATTTTTATGATTACATTTGCTTTGAAACCCTGCTAATGTATGTTTTGATTAACACTGAAGCTTCTGATTTATTAATTATGCTACTTGTCTTCCCCTCACTCCTTTTACCTTATTTTTTGGTGGTGGGTATTAACAGCTATTAATTTGCTCTAGAACAGTTAGAATTTTTGTAATTAGAAATAGTAGAATAAATTGCCTAGTAAAAAAGTCCCTGTTAAAATCATTGTCCTTGTTTGTTAATTCAGATACAGGCCAGACTTGCTATAATTTTGCTATGATTTATATTTTTTCTTGCGAAACTTGGGCACTTAAGACTGAATCTAAATCTCCAGACAGGAGAGAATTTTTCTTATCCTACCCTTTGCATAATACTTTGTGCTAGGCTACAGGAAAGGAAAAAAGTGTACTATAAACCTGTCAGTTTTTATAATATCCATGTCTTTCATGAAGATTCAATGTTTTAAGTGACCTCATTGCTGCAACAGAGAATGAACAGTTTCATGTGTAGCAGGGAAATAGAACCACATTGTTTGGAAAATCAAAGTTCCCTGAGATTTCAACAATGCTTTGTGAAGAAACCTGATACTTTAGAAAGAATGAACATTTTTGTCATGGAGGATCCCAAAACAAATTACATCATAGGTGTTATTTATATATTTTTTAAAAATATGTAATTAGACAATGAGATTTCAACAGATAAATATAGCTGGTTATAGATTAGATGTTTTTAATAAGTCATCTGTATTGGAAATATCAGGACATATTTCTTCCCCTATCCTCTACAAAATTGAGACTTTGAGTATTCCCTCACTTGTAAGATTTTTTGTCATAAAGGTGTTATATAATAAAAGGCTGCTGCACTTTAGACATCTCTGTGTCCTTTGATCTCCATAATCAGCTTCTTCCTACATAATATGCACTTTGCTATAATAAGTAAATTACAAGCTCTCAAGATCAACCACAGAGAAGTAATAACTAGTGCTGGAATTAACAGAGGGCCTTACGGAATAAACAGCTAGTTGGCCCACAGTTGTCAGGACACTGAGTGTCAGTTTACTGCACTGGCAAAAGCACTGTTCTAAATTTGTTCAGTAATGTTGTTTAATTGGGCTTAAAAAAATGTTATTTGTATTTTTACAATTTTTTAATATTAAGCCACAGACCATCTTTCACTGTAATTCTTGCTCTTGTAAAAACATGTTGTCCTACATTGTCCTGCAGACTATTTAATAATCAGGCTTCTGATAAAGGTTATAAGTGTTTCTAAGCAACCACAACCCACTTTAAGTATGCTAGTCAATTAGCTCTAGACATCATCTTCCAGTGTTTGTCTCTATTGTTTCTTTCTGACTTGAAACATAAAGAGACAGAAAGAGAGGGAAAGGAAATGTAGAAATAATGCCTTGTACTAGTCAATGTTGATGCTATTAAGTAACACCTCTTGCAGATAAACACAGCTCTTGGACAGCCCCTCTCCAACACTACAGTGATGTGTGTGCTCATCAATCCTGTTTCAACATATAAGCCATAAAGAACAGAAACTTATCTAGCTAGTGACAATATGGAAAATAAAAATAAAAAGCAAGAGAGGTATTGGTGGTTGTGAGAAGAATAGTTTCTCCCATTTTGTCCAGTGTTTTCATATTGTCATTTTTAATATTCACTTCTTTCCACAGAAAAACAAACAAGAATCTCCCTATGAAATGACCCCAGTTGTTACATACTTTTTAAAGAGAAGACTCTAAAGAATGATTTTTCTATTCAAAAGTTAAATATCAGTTGAATTTTGATCACAGAGGGATGTCGTGTTTAGGTAGCTTATCCCTGTTAATCTTTCATTTTCTCTCTCATGTTCATAAGCCCCATTTTATTCCTAGAGTCACAACAATCTTTCTTACTTGGTGTGGTCAGTTTTCCTCCTTATCTCTAACAGTTTCCCCACTATTATTTTCATCTCACTGAGGAATATCTGAGAAGAAAATACTGATATTTCATTGTCTCTTATGGCTTAGAATAGCTCCCTCCATTGAGGCCTGTACAAAACATAGTTTGTGTTTGCTGTGAATATCCAACATGATTTAACCAAACAAGGATGAATCTTGCTGGAACAACAAGCTTTTTCTGGGCTTCTGATATTGCCACTACCACTTAACACAAGATTGAGAGTGACTTAAAGTATAAAATTACATTAAAGCAGGGAGTCTAGAAAGAGACTAAAGTATGTGTCTGGTAATTTATTTAACTCACTAGCTATATTTCTATGTGTTACTTTTCAATTGATAGAATATTCTATAACTGTACCATAATAGCAAGAATGGCCGAAGATCTTTGTATCACAATAGCTCTCCTGGTCTATTGAGTGCCCAATAATGGAAATTTTGGGAAGTGTAAGAACAGCACAGATATGTAGTGATACTATCACTGGGCATTTATCCACACACTTGCACCTCAGGGACTTTCTGAAGTCAGAGGGAGTATCAGTGTATTTACAGCTTTATGGGATTCTTCTTCCACATTTTTTCCTTATTTTCCTTGAGTCTATGGAAAATTTTGAATCCCAAAAAACTTTTTGCAGGGACTTTCACATCTTCCCTATAAACGCTACTTATTCTGAACCTTGCACTTTTTACTTTCAGTTTTCAGATTATGTTTTTTTACTGGAAGAAAAAAAAGAATGATTGTTCCCTGTTTTTATTTTCTACACACCAGACATGGTTTTATAAACCTTTGTCTGGTCTTTCCTCAGTTTATCCCTGTTCCACAGTGAAGAATGCTCGATATATAGTCATTACTCATACAAAACCTGTCTTATTATTTTGATCATCCTTTTTGTCCTGCTCTTCATCTTACCCAAGATTGCTGTATTTACTTTTGATACGAACTATTGTGTTGGGTTTGTGTGGCAGGGATTTTTAGTAGTGGGGAGGGGGCTACAGCGGTGGTCCCTGTGAGAAGCTTCTTGAAGCTCCCTTGGCTCCAAGTTGGACCAGCCTCTGGTAAAGGCTAAGCCAATTAGCTACTGTAGCCGTGCCTCTGTGATAATGTATTTAAGAAAGGGAACATGGGAGGAAGAAGAGGGAGTTCTGAGGAGGAGTTATGAGAAAGACACTGCTGCAAACACCATCAGTGGAAGAAAGGAGAAGGAAGGGGGGAGGTGCACCAGAACAGAGACTCCCTTGTATCCCGTGGTGAGATGGCAGGACCGTCCCCCCTGCCACCCATGGGGATCTATGGTCCAGCAGAGATTCATCTGTCACCTGTGGAGGACCCCGTACCAGAGCAGGTGTCTGTGCTTAAAGGAGACTGGGACTCTGAGAAGTCCCCAGTGTTGTAGTTCAGCGCTGGGAGGACTCCAGCATGCTGGGGTGACCTATGCCGGAACAGCATGGGAATGGCTGCAGCCTGTGGGAAGGACTCATGCCGGAGATAGTTCATGGAAGACTGTCTCCCATGACAGGGGAATCATATGGAGCAGGGGAAGAATGAGAAGAGTGTCCTCCATGAGGATGAAGGAGTGGCAGACTGACCATAACCCCCATCCCCTACCCCTGTGCTGCTGAGGGGGAGGAGGTAGAGAGATCAGGAACAAAAACTGAGCCCAGGAAGAAGGGAGGGGTGGGGGAAAGGTGTTTTTAAGATGTGGTAATGCCTCTCACTGTCCCAGTCTGTCTGTTAAGTGTTGTTAGTGTTTGAATTAAAGTGATCTTTTTCTTCCCTTAATGAGTTTGTCTTTTGTCCTTAACCATAATGGGTGAGACATCCCTCTTTGTCCTTATCTCTATTTCTGAGCCTTTTTGCTTTATTTTCTCATTCCCATTCCTGAGGGGAAGGTGTGAGTGAATGGCTGTGTGGTGCTCGGTTGCCCTTTGGGTTCAACCCACAACAATTATGTAACTCTAAATGGAAATTAACCACTTTCAAATTGTGAATTATTGTGATATTAGAACTGTTTTTTCAGGGAACATCACATTTACTGCATGCTGAATTTCATGCGGCACTTTATTGTCCATTCACTTAATAATTTTAGAATTCTGTCTTTCTCCACAATGAAGTCAGCATTTTTACTTCTCTAAGTAACTTAATAACTCCATAAAAATATGTGATACTACTTTTCACCAGCTTTTTCAGTTCTGCTATCAATGTGTTAAATGTAATGTGTTAATGTATGAAACTTGAAGACTCCCCTTGAATACAGAAATAATTTACCTGTTTCATAATATGATCAACAACCTCAAATTTCCTATACCTCATCATCCATGTATTACATAATATATGGAATGTGTTATAAATTGCCAAACTGTCTGTACACATATGAAATAATCACAAATTTACTGTGATGCTTTACTAGCCATAAAGTGTTTTCTCACTAGGTACTGATCTTCTTCATAGCCAAGTCAATTAATACCTTGCCTTACTCATCAAAAAGAGATAGGTCAGGTCGTATGTGCCTAACTGCCGTATTATCTTATACAAAGTAGGTGAAAAGAGTATTAAGGGTTTGACATATCTTTTGCATACAGCTATAGCTTGTAGAATACTTTTTTACAAGAATCTGCTTTCCAGTTTTACTTTGCCTTTACAGATGAGAATTATTCATGGTACAAAGGCTAATGTGAGATATCACACAAGACAGAACAACTAGAAGTGCTCTTTGTTGTAAGTGCTGTTACTCATCCAATGCATTCCTTAAATTTCCATTTAATTTATAGCACACCTTAGGAATCACACTATAGCAATGAGACTTTCTTTTATTCCAACACTGCATAATCTGAACTATGGTCTCACTCCTGCACCTTAGGAGATATATACAAGAGTTTATTACACAGTCTTCTCATCCAAGCATTATGCTGTTTCCTGACTAGAACTTCTTGCTATTTCAAAAGGGATACACTTTCCAAGATGGAATATTGCCAAGTAGAAGCAAGTTTGTGGTTTATAACAAAAAAGTCTGAACCAAAAGAAGTCAGGCCTTTTAGAAAAAAATAACTAACATAGCAAAAATGTCTAGCAATGAACATTCAGAAAGTGAGTGCATGGGAAATCTTACTTTGAATCTTTGTAGATTTTGGTGCTGTCCACTGAATTTCTCACCTAAGGAAAAAGAAAGAGGCAAAATAAAACTTTGTGAAATACATACTATATTATTCCATTAAATAAGTTAAGTTAAAAACTCTGACAAATAAGATTAATTTTTACTTTCTAATTTTGAATCCAAGTGAAGGGAATACCCTGTTGTTGAATGTTCAATCTCTAACAGCAAAGAGTTCTATACAATTTAAAAGGACACATACTTTCTCTGGTTTCAATCTATGTAACAGGAAATCCATAGAATACAAAAGACCAAAAAAAACCTATCCTTCAAATTATAACTTATAGAAACATAAATCATTTTCAGTGTGTCAAAATAGATATTCATTGTCATAGCCTGTAGGAAGAGAAATATTTTTTATAAACTTGGAGCTTAGAATGTATCATGTACTGTGCTTGTTCTTTGCATGCAATCAATAAATAATTTGATTTCAAATTGAAAAAATGCAAACATAAGAATAGACGTAGAATAAAGAACCTGATCCATTACTCAGCTAATGTAGTGAAAAATACAGAGACTCTCTCTATAAGGTCTGAAGGCAGCTCTGAAGGGCATCTCTTTTACTCTTAAAAGGTGCTGCACCTTTCTCTTAAGCAGATATATTTGTTTTCAAAGGATCTAACCATGACAGAGGATTTATCAGATTCAAGATATAGAGGCAGAATGTCTTCAGTTTAAATTTGTGTTTTGAACTGCAGCTGAAGGTTTTAAACTCAGAATCCTTTTGTTCATTTAATTGAAAGACAATTACAGAACTATTCTCCATAATTTTTGGTAGAGGAACAGAGAAGGGACTTTTGGGTGGTTTTGTAAATAGCACTGACAAGGACTTATGCTGGTTAGAAACCTTTCTTTGATTATATTTTCCACAACAAATGATTTACTTATCCTCAATATTCTACCAAAGTTTTTACTGTTTTCCTGGTCAATCTTAAAAGAACCTGGATAGAGAGGAGAGCTGTTATTTTAATGTTACGCTGTTGCTGGACACAGTTCTGAAGCAATCAAATTCTTCCATTGAAAAACTGCTCTACTTCATACATTTTACAAAGAAACAAGCAGTTTTCCTTAGTAAACACCAATATATTTTAATTTCTAAAAATTAAACTTGTGTTATGTAAACCTGGTCAGTGAATGTTAAAAGCCTGCACAGAGAAGTGGAGCTGGCATGCCTTTATTCTTGCAGAAGGCCTCTGGTACTTGTAGATTTATGTCCAACACAGGGAATTGAGTCTTCCTGCCTTCCCTGACTATTTTTACTGTCCCGTCTTACAGGAGTGGAGGATGGGCTGGCTTAAGAATAGCTCATCCTGCTGGACCATGGGCTGGAACTTTGCCCATAGCTGGGAAACAGTGGATACATCCTATGTGCACCATCCTGTCTTCCACTATATATTGCCCACATTGCTGGCCAAAGAAGAATGAACAGAAGAGGTATGGCTAAAACCAATTTTCATTTGATTTATGAGACTGTGGCAGCAGACACAAAAATGGAAAGAAGGTAGTCAAGAGGAGCAAATCCAAGCATCTGTTCTCTGTGCAGCAGATGCCCCAGGGCCCAAGAGGAGACACTGCAGCCATCAACTATTTTTTGGTTCTGTTTTGTTCTTTGTAGTTTCATTTTTGGTGGAAGCTTCTGTGCCAGGCCAAGCTCAACAAAATAACTTCTCTGCTTGTTCATTTTAATCTGGCCCTGGATCTAGCTCTGGTTCATAGATCCTGAAGAGAATTTGATTTTATAGTACTCTCCATAGTACTTTTACTGTATTTTTTAAGACAACTAAGGGAACAATATTCTAAACTGGTATTAACATTTATTATGATATATTTTGCTAGTTCTCTTATACTTGGGTTTTTTTGTTGAAATTACATTAAGAGGTACATGAAATCCTTAAAGAGAGAACATGTAAAAGTTGCTCTTCACAGAAATATAGCATTGATGTTTGCCAGAGAAATTAAGTCTCTCAGGAATGGTAAAAAGGCGAATTAATACAAAAGAGTCGAGTCAAAAAGTTACCACATCTGAGTAAATTGTTTTGTATATTATCTGTTCAGAAAGCATGTTAACATGGCTCTTGATTTCAATGCAGTTTCCACCCTCTCGTCACATGATTCCAGAGGCTCTAGCAAAATGTGTAAGAAGTAGTAGTTTCCATCTAAAGACAAAAAAGTGCTCTACTACTCTAGCTGTTCCTTTTGTCAGTAAGTTCAATAAAAGAGAGAAAAAAGTCAACCTCCAAAATACCTCCCACCCCCTAACCTAAAGGGAAAATTTTGAAAATATTTAGATGAATGAGTAATTTTTCAGATGTGAATAGTTAAAGTGAAGCTCTACTGACAGGGTAAGAGACATAAATTATACATGATATAGGTCCTTCTGTAAGCATTCAATCAAGGGACCAACTGAGTGTTAAATATAATGAGCAAAGGAATGTCACTGAGCTGTAAGTTTATTTAGGACATGTATTTCCAAAAAACATAAAAATAAATAATAGAAATGTATTTAAAAAATAGTTCAATGGAAAGGTGTATTTTTAGAAAAGTAAATTAAATATGCTGCGATTTCATAAATAAAATATCTAATGGGAAAACAGTGGTTACAGCCTTTATTGTACTTGGGAGCTAAAACTTAACTAAGATAAATGAAGAATGCTTTCTTTGCTCCTGCAGAATTTTCTGTTCCGCTTGTCAGAGTAGTTTCAAGGCACCAGTACAATTCTTCTTGGAGACCTCCACTGCTGAAGAGGTTCAGTCAGAATTTTCCCTTAGGATGTTTACTTCATATGAAATTCTTCCAGTAAAAATGATGCAATGTGTTCCCTTTATCATTCATCAGTCTTTGCTCTCTCTATCTCATATTTCAATAATTCTGTCCCTTTTTTTAGTCATAGCAACTACCATTTCAAAAATACTAATTGGCTTTGAAGGAGCTCAGTCTTTCTATTCCTTTCCTTTTCTCCCATTCTCAGTAAAATACACTTTCTTTCCAGTGTCTTCCTCATTTTAAAAAAACAGATTCTGTTTTCAGCATCAAGGTATCTGTCCTCTTTAGTAGGCCTTCTAACCCACTTTTTTCTTTCAGGCTTTCAATGACAATCTTGCACATGAAAGCTGATAGCCAAATTTTTCCATCAATCTTTATTATTTTTATTATATTTGTTATTGGAAAAGCCTAAAGGTGCAGTTTCTCTTCAAGCAATTATTTACTCAAAAGTGCTGCACCATATTCTGCAATTTGCACCAGTTAGAACTCCACTAATTTCAATGGTATTGCACATTTACATGTTGGTCCCTTTATTGTTAGTAAAATATTTTCTCTGAGACAAAGTAAGAACTGTAGGATCATATTTTTAGTTTTCATAATACATATTAATTATAGAGTCAAGCGACTGATTTTTTTACATTTCTGCAGAACAAACAGTTTATTTAATGCAAATGCACCATTACACTGAGGGCCAGTACAAGATAAATGCACCACATATTTAGAACACAGTCTTTCTTGACAGTTATGCTCAGAAATGTTATGAAACATTTATGAACACTGAAGTCTATACACATCAGCAAGCTTGCTAAAATTGAAAAAAGCTCCTTACTCATGCAAAAATAAGCAGATGCTTAAGTGTTTGCAGGCACACATTTGAATATCTCTCTATGGGTATTGGACAGGTCCTCTGCACAGGGATGAACTTCAGTCAATAAAATGATTAACAACAGCAGCACATAGTGCAGGAAAATGTATCCACTCCAGAAAAATTAGTTTAAGTCATGTTAGCTGCAGTCTGATCAGTGACATACAAAACCTTAAATCTCTTAGAGTATATTGCATTATGGAATGTCTGTAAGTATTTTACCACAACTAGTTTTCCTGACTTGCGTAGAACATGGCAAGGTTATTCCATTTATTGAAAGGTTACTATTTGGTGAATTTCCCCAAATATGTATTGTCCATATTTCCTGTTTAAAAACATGTTTCCAATCATCTAAAATTTATATATATTTCTGCATCTTCTTGTTGTGATATTTTGGCTGACTAATTTCCAGTTTGATGATCCTCCCCAAATCTGGCTATAATAAAGAGAAATCTCAGAACTGTTTTTGAATACCCTCTCCTAATTTGGGAAATTATTTGTAACTGCAGATACATACATAAATAAATCTCTGTACCCTGATTTAATATTCTCTCTTGACATCACCATATTCATGATATCAGCATTTTAATCTTTCATCTTTCCTTTGCAAACTCATTAACTGCTTTTAAAAATTTGAATTACAATACTCAGCATTTTTCTGTTGTGGTAGAGATGTCATAGGACTGGTTCCAACATTTACTGAATGCAATGGATAAATTTCCCTGGGCCTCAACAGGGAGCTTAAATCAGGCCTTTAACTAACACCAGAAATGGATTTTAAAACAGTCTTCTATTTCACAACCATGCCAGAAATCTCTGTCCAAATAGTAGTTTTCCAATTGTTCCATTATTAAAACCTAAAGCCATTGTACCTGTTTTCCCCAAACTGACAAACTAATCACTCATCCAATGTAACTTCTCTCTAATATTTTCTTCAAAGATAAATTAATCAGAATAAGTTTTTATTGTGGCATTTCACTTATTTCTGTAAGTGGTGCTAGAACACCTTTGCCATTTTGTAGCACTTGCAGCTTTATCTATTTCTTTTGATAAACTACCATTTAACCTGACTTTATGTCCAGAGAAGGGATTACATGATATCCTTTGTTTGATTCTCATTAAAATGGTGATATGCAAAATTTGTAGTTTTGGTACCCTGAAGCTAAACTAAATGTCAAGTGCTTACAGAAAGAGTAGAGGAAGTAGCATATTATATGGTAATACAATATCATTAAACTCTAACTTATATTTCTTCATGAGTAATTCCTTAGGTCAGATTTTACAATATATTGACAAATTCTCCTGATTATCTAAAGATTGTGTGTATCTGACAATTTATTTATATGTGTGCATAATTGTATAAGTTGATAGGCAATGTATACTTGTTTTATCTGAAAAATGTGACTTCGTGTGACGGCATGAACCTAGGGCATCATAACCAAGTATATTAACACCGTATACGTATACAGAACTGTCATACAAGAAGTAACATTCTTGTCTGATACACTAACAGAATTCCCATACCTCAGAACGAATTACACAAAAAGAGAACATGAGTGACTAAGGTGTAGTAATATTGATAATAAATAATTTATTTCACCACACTTTGTCATACATTTTCTTATTTAAACAAATATACTATTTTTAATTAAGAGAGAATTTGAGGGGTTTTTTTCCTGTGTTGTATCTTATTGTTGCTATGAAGCTATTTTATAATCAGGAGGACCTTGTTTTTAATAGGCTGAAATTGAGTCTAGTTAAGTGGAAATGACTGGGAAATGCAGACATTTCAAAGCATGCCCATGATAACGATAAGCAATGCCCTCTGTGTCTGGTTGATAATGCAGGAAGGATATATAGAAATGACTACATATGCAGAGAAGGATTGTATACCTTTTCAGTGTGTATAGTGTCTAAAAGAAGATCATTTGCAGATAAGATTTGGAAACAGGTAAGTGCTGCATGGTGAGGTAAGAGGAATAATATTATTTAGTGTGTGGCCAAGTCCTAAGTCACAAAATTAAAGACTGGGTTGTGAAACACTGTGAAAAATTATTGTATTTGTGGGTCAGATTACTTGTTTCTTTCAATTCACTTACCCGTGACACAGTATTTTGCTTTCTTACAAGCACACATACTCTAAGCGTGTAAGATTATTTTGCTGTTTAAAAGAAACATATAAGGACTATCAAGGCTGTATAAGCAAAATTAAACACTGAAAATTGAAAAAAGGACAAAGTTCATATCCAATGCAGATTATTAACTGTATCTCTTTTTATATATATATATATGTGTGTGTAAAAATTACTGGGTTTTTTTATATATATAGATATAAGATCTATTATTGCATATGGAATAAGGAAGCAAGTAACAACTGGAAGACACAAATGGAACTAAGAAGCTGTGATTATTCACATTGCTTTTCATTTCCATTTGAATTCTATGGTATACACAAGTACGTTTTAACACAATGTAAATTATGCTCTCTTAAGAATGCAATGTGGGATCATATTTCTTTAAACATTCCAATACAGAGTCCAAAATGCTCTTTACACAGCGAAAGAGAAATTCAATAATTTCAATATAGTGAGATACTAGTAGAAAATGAAAATTATACAATATGCTAACACACTGAGGAACCACTGCTAGATAAGATAAGATAACCACAAGATAAGTATCCACCGCACTACTGAAATATTGCTGAAATCTAACCACAATCAAAGGGCATGTTTGTCATAAGAGACTTATTGTACAATTTTAGTTGATACTTCTGCACCAATGGATAAATAGATGGGATACATATGAATGACAATAAAATAGCAGTGGAGACTTACTACTCCCTTCAGGGACAAGGTATTTTCCCCTCAAAAATTCCAGTAGAAGAATATGTAGGCCTTTATTATCAAACGATATAAAAGCTTGCTCAGGCAAGATGCAAGAAGCTTGATGGATGAAAGCAACGATTTTTGTACATGTATAATACTAAAAAGAATTTGTGATATAGGGGCTGTATACAAGTATGTATAAAGAAGTAGAAGAATAACAATATAATACAGTTCTACCATTTTAATTTTCATAACTCTCAAGCCATGACATACTGCATAGATCTAGAGCACTACTGTACAACATGAATTCTGACATTTATCTTAGACTATGAATAAGTGAAACACTGAATTTCATTAAAGTTAACAAGGGAATCCTCTTAGTTGTTCCCAAGAGGTAATTTTGAACAGGAAAACAAAACTGAGTTTACATTCACAGTTGCTAGGGAATGAAATGAGATTGTTGCTAAGATGAAATACTACCTGAAAATCCCTGACATACATCGTCCAAAGGTTTCTATAGTCTGATCTTCCATTTTGGCTCAGTGTCTGAATACACATATACTGTTGCTAAGGGCTGATGCCGTTGCCAGGTGAAAATGGCCATATTAACCTGCCATGAATATCTAAATATGTTGATAGAAGTGTGCTGTTACGAGATAGGAGAAACGTGTCTTGGAAAATTGGATGATCTATTATTTCTTATCCACCATATAACAGTGAAGTGACTTTGTTTACTCTTTGTGCACATGAGCTCTAACCCATAAAATATCAATAAAGTACCTGACTTAATAATGATGGTACTATTAAATGAATATTGTGTTCTATTGAATATAAATCTTAATCAGAGATTCAATAGAACCTATCAAATGGTTACTGAGGGGATATAACTGAAGTCAGCTGATAGCCCTGTGTAGTTCAGACTAGCAAACAGAGATGATCATTGCCCCTTTACCTTTAAAATGGATTCCTTCAGGCTGTTCTTTCTTTTTTAATGTTATGAAATTTGAGTACCATTATATCAAAAACAACTAAGAATATGCTTCAAATAAAATAAAGAAATAGACACTTTGAATGCAAATGAACAGGTTCTTTAATTGCTGTGTGTCACATATGTAACAGACATTCTTTCTTGGGTGCTAGTTAAATTGTAGTCTAATGCCTTTCTGGCAATTTACATAGTATTGCCAATAATACTTCGTAGTATAATCTTGCTTGTAAAATCTTGTCATTCTTGTCATTTCAGGGAGCAGCTTCTTGCTTATAAGTCAAATAGAGAAGGGAGACTAACAGAAGCCATTAGATAAAAATATCCACACAGGAAGGCTTGAAAAACTGTTGCAGTAGCGTGACTTGATAAAGACTATTACGATACACTACCAGCATATAATTCTTGATTTTGTTTGACAGTATCGAGTACAAAGTATTGACCTACACCATGCTACAGAAAAATTGATTGTATTGAGATGAAATTATAAATTTGAAGAAAATTAGTTTACACAACGGAATGGAATAGCCAAGTGACAGTGTTCAGCTATAAAGTTTTTCCCCTCCTTAGGACCCTTCCTTGCAGCCATTCTACCATCTCTTACACCTTCCAAGGCACCTTGGTTCTTGTTTTTGTGAGGCTTTAACAGAGAATTCTAAAGAGTCACTTAAGAGTATGATCTCTAGAAAACATCTGTCTGTTGTTCCACCCAAACTGAGAAGTTGAAGTCACAGAAGCTAAGAAAGCACATGACTGCTCTTGTGTTGTGGAAGCTTATGTCTGTATGCTTAGATTTGACTGACACATTATTTCTTCTCTGCACCCCAATCTATTTTCTGCCTCACTAAGCTTACAAAACTCTGCATAAATTTTTCTCCTCAGCTTGTTCTGTAATCCTATCAACACACTGTCTTCCTGTTCATTCCTTGAGCCAGTAAGTGCCAGCTGTTTTGTCCTGGAAACAATTTTATTTATGTGAAGAAAAAAAGTGGAAAAAAAAATAGTTGATCAGAAAGCTGTGAAAACAACAAAAACCTTGTGACTGCACTGAAATATTTGAGTCAATGTGTTTGACTCAAATAAAAGAAATTCTTATGGTTTCCATCAATCAACATACAAACCAACTTAGGCTAGATGAGTTTTTCACAGAAAGATAAAACTGAGTGTTTTCAGTCTATAAACTAATTCATTTTTTATTGTTCTGTTATGCATGAAAAAGAGGTCATGCTGAGAAATTAAAAAAAACTGAAATGAACATAAATTAATTATCTTAATATATTCTGCTATATTACATCTATCAAAAATGTCCTCATTTTTAATGGGAAATATGCAACACCCAATGCATGCACCCTTCATATTTTTACAAGCTATAAAACCTGTTTGCATTTTCAAAACCCAAAATGGAAGTATTTAAAATATTTTAGCAGAATGTCATTAATATGTGCATATATAATTAACAGTGAGAAACTATTTGTATGCATTATCATAGAGTCATAGAATAATTCAGGTTGGAAAAGACCCCTGGGATCATCGAGTCCAACCATCAGCCCTACTCTACAAAGTTCTCCCCTACACCATATCCTCCAGCATCTCATCTAAACGACCCTTAAACACATCCAGGGATGGTGACTCCACCACCTCCCTGGGCAGCCTATTCCACTGGCTCACCACTCTTTCTGTGAAAAATTTTTTCCTAATGTCCAGTCTAAACCTCCCTTGTTCCAGTTTAAAGCCATTCCCTCTTGTTCTGTCACTAATTACCTGTGAGAAGAGACCAGCATCAACCTCTTTACAATGTCCTTTCAGGTAGTTGTAGAGAGTGATGAGGTCTCCCCTCAGCCTTCTCCTCCTGAAACTGAACAGTTCCAGATCCTTCCATTGCTCCTCATAGGATTTATTCTCCAGGCCCTTCACCAGCTTCGTTGCCCTCCTCTGCACTCGCTCCAGCACCTCGATATCTCTCTCGTATTGAGGTGCCCAAAACTGGACACAATACTCCAGGTGTGGCCTCAGCATTGCAGAGTACAGGGAGACTATCACCTCCCTACTTCTGCTGGTCACACAATTTCTAATACAAGCCAGGATGCCGTTGGCTTTCTTGGCCACCTGGGCACACTGCTGGCTCATGTTCAGCTGTTTGCAATCAGAACCCCATATTCTTTTCTTCCAGACAGCTCTCCAGCCACACCTCCCCAAGCCTGTAGCGATGCATGGGGTTGTTGTGGCCGAAGTGCAGGACCTGGCACTTGGCCTTGTTGAAGTTCATCCTGTTGATGTTGGCCCACCAATCCAGTCTATCCAAGTCTCTCTGTAGAGCTTCCCTGTCCTCATGCAGATCGACACTCCCACTTACCTTGGTGTCATCTGATAACACACTCTATGTCCTTATCAAGATCATCAATAAAGATGTTAAACAGAAATGGTCCCAACACGGAGCCCTGAGGAACACCACTTGTCACTGGCTGCCAGCTGGATTTAACTCCATTGATGACCACTCTCTGGGACCGTCCATCCAACCGGTGCTTGACCCAGCAGACCGTTCGGTCATCCAGGCCATGGGCAGCCAGTTTTTCTATGAGAATTCTATGGGGAACTGTGTCGAATGCTTTTTGAAAATCCAGGTAGACAATATCCACAGCTTTTCCCTCGTCCAGTAGTCAGGTCATCTTGTCATAGAAGGAGATCAGGTTTGCCAGGCAGGACCTGCCTTTCATAAACCCATGCTGACTAGGCCTGATCCCCTGGTTGTCCATTATATGACTTTTAATGGCACTCGAGATGACCTGCTCCATGACCTTCCCTGGTACTGAGGTCAGACTGACAGGTCTATAGTTTCCTGTATCCTCCTGTCTGCCTCTCTTGTAGATGGGTGTTACATTTGCCACCCTCCAGTCTAATGGGACCTCCCCAGTTAGCCACAATTTCAGGTAAATCATGGAAAGGGTTTGGCAAGCACATCTGCCAACTCTTTCAGCACCCTTGGGTGTAACCCATCCGGTTCCACGGACTTGTGTACATCCAAGCAGTGTATCAGGTCTCTGACCACTTCCTCTTTAATTGTGCTGACCTCATTCTGCTTCCCCTCCCTATCTCCTAGCTCATGAGGCTGGGTGTCCAGGGAACAGCCAGTTCCACTGCTAAAGACTGAGGCAAAGCAGACGTTGAGCACCTCAGCCTTTTCCTCATCCTTAGTTACCATGTTTCCCTCTGCATCCAATAAAGGAGGGAGATTTTCCCTAATCCTCTGTTATGATGGCTTCCAGGGGGCAATGACTCCACAGAGTGGCAGAGGAAGCTGGTATTTATGGAGATGCACTGGTAGGGAGGTTCACTTTCACATGGATCTGCACTTCCTGCTACAGAACTTGAAAGTACATGAAAATCCACGATATGGAAGGGAATGACACTACTGAGTAGCAGTGGACTAATGTCCTGCCTTGCTCATGAGGCACATACTGCTTACCCCTTCCTGGCAGTAAGAGACACACAGCAAACCTCACTGACATACACACTAGCAATGGTATCTCCTGTCAAAATTCTCTGTGTTTTCAGACTTTGCATAGGCTAAGGAAGTATCAAAAATAGTGGCTCTATTAGAGAGTCTATCATGTTGTAACTGCTTGGGCAAGAAACAATATTGCTGATAGTACTCCCTTGTACAAAAGGTGTCATCTTTCACATTCAATACAGCTTGGTATTCCCAAGTAACAAATTTGAAGTGGAAAGAGTGGCCTACACTTCACCTCACTGCATGTTGTTCAACCCCTGCTATCTGGTGTCTGGAGTGAAGAAAACATGCTGATCTTTTTTAGGCATAGGATGTGAAACCTCGGAGTTCATCCCTGTCAGTGTTTCCACTTGATCTGTCTCTATTTATCAAGACCAGAGACGTGCAGCAGATTTGCTAAGGCTTAAAGAGTAGCCTTATTCTTGAGAAGACAGATACACTTTTTCCTCACTAGTTTTCTTGGAAACAGTTGATGCCTGAGCAAAGAGGAGAAGTAGTGCATGCAACTAAGGAGCCTGGAGAATCCAGAAGGACTTCTGAATTACTAGGAAGATATGTGTACTTTTGCACACTTACATAGTTACACATGTCCAAATAGAAGAGTCACTTTTACAGTGTCACATGCCAACAGTTCTACAGTTCCAGTAAACTGGATCACTCCAGGTAACATCTTGAAATTCTTGTAACATCTAGAGTCTGGAGGCATGTGATTGTTATTTTACTTTCCAATCCATAGTGTTCAATGGTAACTGCCTACCTATTTCTTCTGCGCTCAGAAATTATGTTCCCCAAGGCAAAACCAGTTGGGAAGAATAACACAGCCTCCCATGTTGACTTGTAGAGATCAGTGGGCTACTAATGGGTAAGGGATAAATATTGGTTTAAACTCAAAATTGCTGTAGCTTACTATCAGAAAAAAAGTAAACTTTTTTTTTTTTTTTTTTTTTTTTAAATTTAAACACATTCCTGCTGTGTTCCTCTGCCTTTAATCTGTGTGCCATTATACATTATGTCTTTGTGATATGTAAAAGAATAAGAGGCCTTATTCGAATTAGATGTACTGCAGTGACTCCTTGGTGTGGTTGTTTATTGCACTAACAGCAACATTGTAATATAGGAGCTCTGAATAACAATATTGCAATGAATTCAGAAGTCTGCTGAAGAAAAGAACCAGAGATTCCAACAGATACAGTACAATGATAAAACATCTGGAATAACCTTATGTTATGAAAAAATTTAGTATTTGTGTGAAAAAAAGATAGTATTCATTATTGTGGATATATATTGGTAATCATGAGTAATTTTCAATAAGATTTTAGAATTTACTGGTTAGAGGCAGAAAGAGCACAACTATTTAGTGAAAAACTTGGCAAGTGAGAGCCACTAATTAATAAGACAGATTTACATCTGTTTCATTTGCTTAGTAGCAAGGCTTGGGTGATGGGATACAAATAGGGAGTAAAGTCTACACATTCATTCAGTCTCTGGCCTCTGAGAAAGACTGAGAGGATTCATCCAGTTAGTCAAAATGAATATTTACTGCCAGCAGTACTGAGCTAATTAGAAAAGTTCATGCTTTCTTATAAGAGTTAAACCAGATCATCCAGGCAGGCCAGTCTGGTTTTCCATGGTTTCTGGAACTGTGAACCTTAGATGAATCTCTGAGATGCATGTGGAAATATGGAACGTTCTTTTCATTTTGATACTTGCTTCTCTGCATGGTTATTTTTCACATTTCTTGCTTTATTCTTTGGATGTCCTTTGAAAGTAGTCATCAAAGCAAACCTTAAAGAGATCTACTGATAAAGTAGATCAATAGATCAGTACTGCACCAAATGATATATTGAAGAGTCAATATAGTTTGAGATGACTGGATCATACATATCACGTTATGAAGGAGAGAAATCACATGTTGTGTCTTTATCAGGTAAATCCTAAGCTCTTCACCTTCTATTCCTCACAACTACCTGATAAAGAACCATGGAGGGCTTTTGTGTTCATGATTCACAGAAATTGCTCCATTCTTTCAAATCTTTCACCGAGTACGGAAACAGGCTGTAGTCATTATGTTTATGTGACAGATCTTAAGGGAAAGAATATACATCATCACAGAAAATGGTCTTCCAGCTGTGTCTTCCATCTTCAAAATACAAAATTTTAATCTCCTCCCTCCCTTTTGTCTATCCTTTCCACTTTCAAGATAATAGTGGAGGAGCTCTGATATTCTCTAGAAAGATAGCCAGGTGATATCATGGAGAGAAGACTGGAGAGGTGGTTTGTTGGGGTTTTTTTTGTTTTTGTTTTTGTTTTTTTTAAATACTGTGATAGTATACATACGGGTCTCTTCTTCATTCTTCCGGCACAGAGTAAACAATTCAGTTCTGACCAGACATATACATACCTTTCAACATATGAATATCTACTGCATTAAAATGCATAGATATCATCAAATAAATCATCAGACATATGGAACAGTATATTTCCCTTAACAGGAGAAAGAGTTCAGAGATATCTCATCATAATCAAAAGAAAAGAAAAGAAAAGAAAAGAAAAGAAAAGAAAAGAAAAGAAAAGAAAAGAAAAGAAAAGAAAAGAAAAGAAAAGAAAAGAAAAGAAAAGAAAAGAAAAGAAAAGAAAAGAAAAGAAAAGAAAAGAAAAGAAAAGAAAAGAAAAGAAAAGAAAAGAAAAGAAAAGAAAAGAAAAGAAAAAAAGAAAAGAAAAGAAAAGAAAAGAAAAGAAAAGAAAAGAAAAGAAAAGAAAAGAAAAGAAAAGAAAAGAAAAGAAAAGAAAAGAAAAGAAAAGAAAAGAAAAGAAAAGAAAAGAAAAGAAAAGAAAAGAAAAGAAAAGAAAAGAAAAGAAAATTAACTTCCCCAGTTCCAAGGGAAAAAATGAATGCAAGCAAAAAATTCCAAACTGCATAAAATGAAGAATCTTCTGGTTTTAAGAAATAAATGATAATCATAATACAATAGCAAAATATACAGATTTATTATACACAAACAGAAGAGTTACAAAGCATACAGCATGTGACAGATCCTGGGACTTTTGAAGTGTTGGGTATAATTTTCTATCTCAAAGACCATGTCTCAGAATTGACTGGGTTTCTGAGCAAACCTTTGTATAGGTAGGATCTACATATCTAAAAAAATCCGAACACAGTATTTTACTTTAAATCACCAAACAGATCCTTAATGAAACCAAACTAAAATGTCCTTTTTGCAGCAGGATATTAATAAAATTGACACGGTCACAGGGATGACATAACTAACAATTATTGTTTTCTAATAATTTTTTTTAAGAGTAGCCAACACAACTAGCATGATGAAAAGTCTTAACAGAAAAATTCAAAAGGCCAGATTTCCCCTCTTTTAGCTTTCTAACTTAATGATATCTAGAACTGCAGGGTCCCTCTGCTCAGATTTATGTAAATGTCTCCTGTTTGTAAAGAGAAAAATGCTTTTACATTGACTTGCCAGAGCACCATCCTCTTTTACTCTTATTTCCTCTCCTACCATAGGATTTTACACTCAATTTATCAGGCAATTATTAAAACTCAAATCAACAGTCACACAGCAATTATGTTATAAAGGGAATATGTTGCAAACAAAGGCTTGATTAACTCCTCAACATGGCAGTAAAAATTGTAGCTGGGGTCTGTGTATCAACCTGATAACAAAACAAGCTGGGGTTTTTTTGAATTGCTCTCTCTGGAGAACAGAGAAAAGGATGGGATGTACTAGGAATAATGATAAAATAATGCGTAAGTTATAGGTAACCAATTTTAAACACTGGTCTGAGTGACTCAAAGCAACTGCTGCCTCATATCTGTTTCAATTTTTTCACCATAAAATGACTTGATCTGTATATCTTCTTATTCAGACTTTCTTGCATTACAGATTCACTTCTGACAGTAGCAGACATTTTTGTTCATAAGGTTCAAGAGAAGATACAAACACAATGTCAAGGAAGCTTTCACTTTTAGAGAGGATTACTGTCCAGACTCGTTGTTTAGAAAAAATATATGTGCTCTGCTTCTGGTTAGACTGAAAATTTGATATCCAGGTTGGTAGTATGGCTTTTCTTGAGATGGCTTCATCACTTTGAAAATCAAAACGAACTTCACAGTACTGCATAACAGATACCTCACTGAAGAGAGTTTGGGACTCCATGAATTTCTCATATAACTTTTATGCCAAAATTACTTTTATGATGTTTTCCTGGTTAGATGACATCTAAGTTTTGTGGATTTTGCCTAGTGTAGAGCAGAAGTCTAGAGTAAAATGTGAGAAGATCTAATCTAAGCATTAATTTTTGACACAAGTTGTGTAAGTATGTCCCAAAAGAGAACTGAAAATCAGATGTTTAGCCTGCCCCCACAGCAAATTATTCCAGTATCAAACTTGTCATACCTCAGATGCTGTTTTTATGGCTTGAAGGGAACTATACACCTATTGAGACTGAAATAATAATAATAGAATTTCTTGTTTACAAATTCAAATCGATGCAATTTATACTTCTAAAATTTTTGTTCTATAATACAACTCTGTTCTAAGACCAGGAACAAACCATGAGCTGTCAAGAGAACTGTTGAACACAAGAAAGCACAGAGAGAATGGGAATGAAAGGCAGAGGTCACACCATGATATGCCTGTCTGCTTAAATTCCAGACTGAATGCTCTTTGCTCTCCACTCTATACAAATAATTGAGTCCTTCATAGGCGAGAATTTTCTGAAAGACCTAAGGCCTTATCCATATCTGCAAGTGGAAATGAAGACCCTTGCTTGACTTCATCAGGGTTTTACACCAATCTTCAGAGATGAAAGAATTCCAGAAAATAAATTTTGAATGAAGAGAACAGAGATTACATGTGCTAAGGGGAGGGAACTGGGAATAAGGGAGAAAGAGAATAGGAGTGAAAATGAAACTGAAGACATGTGAAGAGAAGTAAGAAAGGGGGAAGAAAGGAAACAGGTATAGAGAAAGAAAATTAATAAACAATGGAGAGATTAGGAAAGACAAAGGAAAAAGAGAGAAGGAAAAAAGTGAAAGAAAGAGAAAAAGTAACTAGAAGAATAGAAGGAACTGAAGAAAGAAAGAATAATCAAACATTCTTTAAAGTGTGAGTCTCCTTTACATATATACTGGAAAATTATGGAATGAGTTCAAGAGAAAGATACGAAAGAGAAAGAGCAGTTTCAAGTGAAAAAAAAAAAAAAAGGGAAAGGAGAGAAAACTAAAATTCAGCTGAAGATTAACTTTAACGACAAAATATTACAATGAACCTGTGCATTGCTTGATTCTGGAAATGGAGAAAATGGTTTCTGATGAAACCAAATAAAAATCCAAATGCAATCAAATAACCGATACTTCTTAAAGCTAACACAGTTATTTTTCAAGCTGTGTCTCACATAGCACAATGCACCTATGAAATAAGAGCTTTGTATTTGTATAAGAATTATGTATCTCAGGAGTCAAAAAGTTGCCTGTATTGCAAAAAGAAAATATTTCTTGTCATACTACTAGTCCCTATTACTAGCCTCTAACAGAGATTCCCCCTCATGTCAAATGCTGTTTGTTTTCCAAAGCCTTTTTTTGGTCCTACTTCTTCAAAAATTCCATGGAGTTACTATGTTATAACTAAACGTAGAGGAAAACAAAGTCTTAAATGACTTAGCACATAGATGGTCATACACTCCACACAGTGGATTGCTATGAATTGTGGCATTGCATCTGCCCCTTCTGCCCACTCAGATGCAAGGCTATGACAATGGCTCTGCCCTTCAGTGAATCAAATTGTTGTCTACTCTAGACATTATATCTCTGAATAAAAAAAAAAGAAGAAAGTAACTGAGAAGAGTGAAAAAAGATCTAGAGATAAAGGGACTGTAAACCAGAATTTGAAAAATTCTGTTTCTGGAATGGAAAAGATGAAAGTAACATATTTTTGTGGAAATAAAACTCAGCTTCTAGAGCAGGATTCCAGCAAATATTAAAAAATATATGAATGACTCAATCTATTGAGTATAAATCATAAATTTTTCATAAATGGTAACTATCATTACAATTGTAATTGGTCATTTGAAATGCCATGTCTCCAATAACTGGAGAAAGGCAAATGTTACAGCTATCTTCCAAGAAGTACAAACAAACAAACGAGAAAATTACAGGTTGGTCAGTCTTTCTTTGGTCCTGGGGAAAGTCATGGAACAAGTATTCTTTAATAATACTTAAGGGCACATGAAGCGAAAGGTGAGTCAGCATGGATTTACCAAGGGTGTCTAACCAACCTGATTACATTCTGTGATAAAAGGGTTGGATTTGTGGACAAAGGGAGAACAATTTTCCCAGACTGTAGCAAGCCTTTCAACACTGGCTGCAACAATATTCTTCTAGGATCCAAGTTATGATGGTATAGTCTGGGTGTGGGGACACCAACTGGATAAAAAACTTACTAGCTGGTCAAGATCAGAGTATCATGGAAATGGGTCATACTCTGTCTGGAGGTAAGAAGTGGGGTACTACAGGGTCTATTCTGGCACCTGTCCTGCTCAACACCTCTGTCAATGACCTGGAGAAGGGTGTGGAGGGCACATGCATCATGACTGCAGATGACACCAATCTGGGGGAACAAGTAGACAGTACTGGGGTTAATGACATAAACAGAGGAAAAAGGTTAAAAGCTAGTATATAATATTGGAAATTGTGAATACTATGCTTAAGTTGCTAGATGTCAGTATCTCTTTCTACTTTTCTATGAAGTAATTGTTTTATGGATCATTGGCTGTTTCACAATTTTTCCTTCATAAATTTTTGCTGTGAAATATTTTTGTTATAAACAGAATCCTCACTTGGAAGCATTTTATAAGGTAATGATCATTCAGTAAAGGTCTTGATGAATTACTAATGTATTTCACATCAGTCCATTTTGAAATTCCAGCTAATCAGTGTGGCTTTCAATGTTTTATTTATTCACAATGAAATCTTTGCCTGAATTAGCTGGGTTATCTCTTTGCTTCAGTTGATTAGTCAGCTTTAGACAAGAATTAAAAAATCAATTTTCATAATTCAGAGATGCCATCTTGTCAGAACCTAAATCAAGGTGTTTCTTTTAAAGATCATCTTGCATCCGGAAGTCTTCTCTGAATACAAGGAAGACATGCTGTTTATTTGCTCTCCACTTCTTCCCCGTGTTATGGTAATGTACAATTGTGGTAAGTGACAAAATGCCTTTCCTCTTTTGTTCTTACTCCATGTTTTATTATTTTTCCCTACCTTCATGTTCTCTCTGCTTAAAAATAAATAATCTGTCAAGTCTCATTGTGAGTCCAGGAGTTTTAAAGATTTTGAATTAATTCCTGTGTTTATTTCATTAACACTGTATCCAAATTCAGAAGGACCAAGAAACGAATTCAGAATATAATCCCTTTCCATCAAAGGAAAATTAAGCAACATCAACATTTTCTGTAGTGTATTACAGATGTGTCTCTTTAAAGATAAAGATTAAGAAATTATTAATCTGCGGTGTAAAATTCCATAATCTGTGTTCTAAGTGAAACTTTTAAGAAGACTATAATACTAGATTTAAAGTTGAATGGTTAGCTGATTGAAATAAAGCCCCGTCTTTCACATCCATACAGGAATGATAGCCTAAAAACTCTCCTTCTGTCATTAATCCCTGAATTCAACAAGTGTGCTTGGAGGGTTGAAACCTAGTTTCAGATGAATTGACTAGAAAATACCTAGTACCTAAAACTCCCAGTGCCTTCTGTGAGAGCATGATTTTACCTTGAAATGGATAGCTATGTAAATATCCTTATTCCTATTCAGTTACTGTGTTCATATTAAATAAAACTAAGGAAATCCGCCAGGACACTCTGAAATAAGTGTCCAAAATGAGTTCCATAAGTACTCATCTGCTACTACTTAAATAGTTAAAGACCGGCTGTTTGCATGTATATGTGCTACAGCTTTAGGAAGATCCATGAATAAAAACCTAAGTGAAGGCTTTCTTTTGACATTGAAACTCAGCCTAGTTATATACTGCCAAAGAATAAAGAATATTGGATTACTGAAAACAATTGTTTAGTTTCTCTTTGTTAATTGTTGCAATAGTTGAGTCAATAAAAGATATAATGAAAGCAGAACAGATTTTCTAGAACTTCTTGAGAAATTTGGTACAATATTTTAAGACCTTAAAAGGTATCTATTCACCTTATTGCTAATCTTCAGTATTTTTGTTTCATATGATAATAGTAAAAATTGAGTGTCAATGTTATTTACATAAGTGGATTGCTGCACACATTAGTTCATAAGTAATGACAGAATTTTGACTTGAGAAGTTTATGGTGTAAATTAATGAAGGTAAAAATGCAAGAGTACTCATGCTGGCTTTATTCTACTATCACTGACCATGCTAATAAAATTCCTGCTGACTTTAGTAAAAGTACAGCCTGAATGTATGGTCTTCATGGACTCATCATCAGTGATCTTAATTCATGAAAAGATGACCAAAAAAAAGGTAAAGAAAAATTGAAGGAAAAATTATATTGCAATGTAGATTTTCTCTTACTTTTGTGTTAATGGGATATCTGTGAGTTTGTGATGGAAGAGTGATAGAAGATCAACCACAAAGATTTATAAAGAGGAAGCAAGGCCACACATCATGTGAAATGGAAAAAAGATTCCACATTTAGATGCCAGACTGAAGAAAGGAAATATGAGAATAAAGGAGGTCTTAGGAAGCACAGTTTGGGGCACAAATTGACAAGTTGCAGGAACCTAGAGACAGAAAGTTTAAAACATACAATTTTCAATGAACACATTCTACTAGACATTAAAGACCTGTAGCAATGATGAACACCTAGCAAACTAGTGATAAGTCAGTGTGCTGGTTTTGTCTGGGATAAAGTTAATTTTCTTCATAGTAGCTATTATGAGGCTATGTTTTGGATTTGTGCTGGAAACAGTGTTAACACACTGATGTTTTAGTTACTGCTAAGCAGTGCTTACACAGAGTCAAGACCTTTTCTGCTTCTCATACTGCCCCACCTGTGAGTAGGCTGGGGGTGTACAAGAAGTTGGGAGAGGACACAGCTGGGAGAGCTGACCACAACTGCCCAAAGGGATATTCCATACCATATGGTGTCATGTGCAGCATAAAAACTGGGGGAAGAAGAAGGAAGCAGGAGACATTCGGAGTTATGGCATTTGTCTCCCCGATTAACTGTTACGTGTGGTGAAGTCCTGCTTTCCTGGGGATGGCTGAACACCTGCCTGCCCATGGGAAGTGGTAAATGAATTCCTTGTTTTGCTTTGCTTGCATGAGGGGCTTTTGCTTTACCTACTAAACAGTCTTTATCTTGACGCATGAGTTTTCTCATGTTTACCCTTCCAATTCTCTTTCTCATCCCTCTGGGGAGGACTGAGCAAGTGGCTGTGTGGTACTTAGTTGTCAGCTGGGGTTGAGCCATGACAGGCAGCAACAAAGAATAGGACTTTTTTCTCTCCTCATGTTTGTAACATGAGAGAGTTGATGGGTGTGAAATTGCAACCAAGCTGATTCTTTCATCAAGTATGAAACATCCTCTCAATACTTTCTCTGTTGTCTGTACAAATTCTGATGCCAACCATGATCTGAGAAATACTGAACTGTGTGTAAATAACTGTGTTCCTAATATTTACTTCTGAATGGGTGTATTAGTAATTTCTCGATATTTATCTTGCAAAAGCTATCTTTGTGAAATTCAAAGCCCAAGCTTTGAAAATATGAAAAGATATTTTGAGCTGAACCTCTCTGATGGCCTTAGCTAAAGGGATCTTGTAAAATACAGTGAGGATTCCTGCACTATTGAAATTCTTCCCAAGTGAATGAGGAAATAACACCCTTATGCAGCTGAAGCTAGGCTGCATGAATCCTGTTACTTAGGGCAAAGAGTAAGTAACTATCACCTTGTTTTGAAAGTGAAGAAAGTCTACTTTTCCAGCCTGAATTTTGCAGTGTTTCAAGCTTATATTCTTATAGTAACTTCCCATATCTGCCTTGGTATCATGCTTTTGTTTCAAATGGTTGAGGTACAACATGCTTGAAAACCAGTCATTTTCTGTAGAGTTACTCCACTGTTCTTTCCTTCCATACTGTCATCTTGTTCCTCAGGATCCTAGATGATATAGTGGGAGATGTTGAAAGACTATACGAAAAGCCTTTCTATGCTCCTTTCAGTCAAGTGAGAGAGTGAAGAAAAAAAGAAATGAAGACGGCTATGAGGGGTTTTTTTGCTACAAGAACAGTACTAAGTTGCAACATCAGATCTGAGAAACAGAAATCCTGTTTGAATAATTTGGATAAATTGATTGGTTACTTGCTTGAAATAACCTGAAGAAATTAATGAGTTTAGAAATTCAAATTTTATAAATTAGTTTTTGGATTTACTGCTAAATCTAATCATAAATGTACCCGATTTATATAAACATACCTTCTTACAAATGGCTACTTATAGGAATCAGAAAACCCTCATAAATAAATCTGAATAAAAGTTTTCTTTACTGATCAACATTTACTGACATATATTATTATGATATGCAAATTTCAACTCAGTTTTAAGAATGGAACTGACACTTTCATAATAAAGAAATCTGCACGCTGCCTATGTATTCACATTTCAATACTACAATGCTTTCTATTGCTGTAGTGTTTTATTCTGTAAGCATTAATAATCACCTCTCATAACATTCCCAGAGGCAGGTAATATAAGTATTAATATCCCTAGTGTTCAAAGGAGAAATGGCATAGTCTTTTATCAAAGCCCATCTGATAAGGTAGCATTTGGTGGTGGTGAAAGTGGAATTGAATATTTTATGGCAGAAATCATTTTATATATTTTTCAGAAACACAAAGATCTACTGCAATAATTCTCACTTTAAGATGTAGCTGCTTCATTCAAAAAACAGTCCAGAGAGTAAAAATTATTCCTTAGCTATGGAAATTGGAGATGCAATTCTTTGTTACAGAATGATTTTTTTTTTTAAAGCACAAAATAAATCCATTTGTAAATCTTTGAGTCCTTAATTTTATCTATTAATTGAAAAATAATGTCCTCATTATCAATTGCACTTTAATATGAACCAAAGCAATTTACAAAAAATGCTACAATTGAATGAGATCACCAATATTTCATGTTTCATCCTAACATTTTTTCTCTATAGTAGCCTGTTTGTCTCACAAATACACCAAGGCACTTGCAACTGCAGTATTTTTTCCTTTTGAAAAAGCTGCACACATTTTTCAGTATTTGTAGACATAGAAGACCAGTTCTTTTTATTGTGCATTGAAATTTTTACTTTTTTCTAAATACAAAGGTATCTACTGCTGAGGGCAAAGTTACCCAATCTTCCTTACTTACAATCTTCCTCACCTCTGCTTTGCTAGACTCAGCCAACACGCTGCTTTCTTTCCAACAAATGCTACTGTGTTTTAGGCAACTGGGAGCCTCATGAAATTGCTTTTGACATTCTACTAAATAAGGAGGACAGACTTTCAAGGTACCTTGATAAAGAAAACTATTCAAAAGACAATAAATATATATTAAAAAATTATCCCATCTGGAGGATAATAAAATAAAATAAGCTGAAGCATGAGTTTTCCTCTTGCTATTTGAAAAGAAAGTAAAACAAACAAACAATCAAAATGAATAGCAAATCCCCTCTTTTCTGTTAACAAACAACTTGCATTCCATTGTGGAGTTCTTGCTCCTCCTTGAGAAATGCAGTTAAATATGTAATGCATGTGTGATACCTTGATTATGATCTGTCCCACGGTCTTTGCATACAAGAGCTTTGACTACAAGAAGAAACAAATTGAAATCCAGAAATAAAACTGGTGCTGATACATAAGATATTCTGGCTTCCACTGAATCACTATTTGCAGGCAAAATGACCATAATTACCTATTCCTAATTAACCTGCAACTGCACCTATTGGTGCTAGCAGTGCTGTATGCCCTGGTAGCAGAACTGCTGACACAATTCCAAGATGTATGAGAAAAAAATGTCCCTTTAAACAGTTTAGAAGCCCTCTACTAGAGGGCTAGATTTATCTGTTGTAGGAAACATATGTCACTAGGCTACTTATGTTGCATGTAGCCGGTAATGCTGAATGAAGTCTGAACCCATCTGTTTCAGTACAACTGTTTCACGCTCTATCCTACGTACACAGCCAGAGACTCAAGTAAGTTCTTCAACCTGGAACTTGTTTTTCCTTTTTTCTTCCAAACCACAACTCTTTTAACAAATTTTGTCATGTTATAAAATCCATGTACTCCTGCATATTTGTGAAAGAGGATGAGCATAAATGTGAAATTGGTAGAAGTTTCTCCACTAAATGGTGACTCACTAGCTGTAGAGTTCACAGCACCAAGATTTTATATCAAAATCTGATCTGAATCTTGCCTGGATTTGCACATTCATTTCTTAGCCCTTCTGTAGAATACATTGAAGTGATTTATATTTAGCTAATGGGGTAGTTTACCACCCATCACACTTTAGCTCATGTAACGTTCAAATAACTTCTTTGTGTTGTGTGGTGTTAATACTGCTGATACTCCTAAAATACCGAGAGCCACTAAGGCCACACACACTTACTTATAAATAAATAATATCCTTATACAAATTACAATAATAATAACAATTATCATTATAAATATTCATGTAGATAAAGATATAAAGAAATAAAATTATATATATCTTAATATAGTTAAAGATAATTAACAAAACACCATCTCATATAGTTAGCCAGCTAGAAGTGATTCAGACTGCTCTCTCATACATGCCAAATGCTATGTCAGACACTGGCAGAGTATTGAGTGTTACTGGTGTTTTATTTCACAAAAATAAGAAATAAAACCGATGAAATGCGAAGAAGAGGTAATTTTTCTTTCATTTGTCTCTGGAGCTTTGCAAACTTTGGTCTGGTAGACCACAATAAAAGCAAATGCAAGGTGTATGTCTTGGTACTGAAGACTGTACAATACTTTTCCGCACAGTTTGGTCATGTGTGGTGAGTTTGGGCTGAAAGCCAAAGTGAGCTGTTGCATATTCATAGAGATTTTTGCTCCAGCTGCAACTAGAATGTAACTTTCACAAGCACCTATTTCTTTAATGAACCAAAACTAATTTTTCACTGGTCTGTGTTATAAGGATATCACTAGAAGTTGCATGGATCAACAGGCTGTCCTGTGCTAAGTAATCAGCCTTCTCACAGGTGCTTCCTGCAGGTACTCCTTGCAGTCCTGCAAAGTGGGGTATACTTACCTGACTTCTTCGATTAATCATAATTTGTTGTCTAATTTTAATTCTATTCTAATTGCACAGTTAATCGATAGTTTTCCCATGTATTGTGGATGAACCTCTAGCAGTAGCTGAATTCTGTTTAACTCATTCTATCACTTCCAGCTGTGGCCTGATCTTACCTTAGAGAAATCTGTTTAAAAAATAAAACACTTGAGTCCTAAGCTGTCTGAAAATACTCATACTCAGATTTGATTGTAAAATCTTAAGGAACTTTTTTGTAGCTAAATTCCTTCTGAATAGCAAAAAGGCTGGTTAATTGATACCACCATTTCCTCAGAGGTAGTATATTTTCAGGGAGCATTTACAGAGTGATATTTGCATGTCAAGAATCTGTAGAACTGAGCTATGTCTTCTAGAATAGGAGTGTCAAGTTTTGAAGAACAGAAGAAGGGCTACTAGAATTTCATGTTGTGTAATGGAGGCAAGGTTTACTATTTTGTGGTGCACAGGTTCTATGGATAGAATTAGGTAAACACCAATTATCATCTCATTGACTGGACAAATCACTATGTCATCCACAAGTTGGGATCAAACACACTGATTTTCTGGTCTGAATTAATTAGATCTAGAGATGGTAACATTTGTGAGTCTGAAAAGCATTACAAAAAATAATGAACCATGTTTTAGAAAATGAAATTTTATTTTGGCCTTATGTTAGACAGAAATTGGGAATACCCACTTGGATAAATTCATCAGGAAAGTGCCAATGGTAGTTTCCTCTTCCCTACCAGGAGCCACCTTTAGAATTAATTGAGTCAGCTGGTCTAGCAAACAGATGTCCAATTATGTCATGGAACAGGGGTCACAGCATCTCTTCTTAGGCAAAACTTGTAAAATATTCAAAATACAGCATGGTGCTGATGTGAAGCTTACATATTTACACTTAGCATCTTTTCAGGAATGCACTTTAAAAAGTAGCTGTGCAAATGAGGCTATTAAAACAGTATTATTTCTAGGGACAAATACAATTCAGTGAACATTCAGCAAATGTTTTTAAATCTGGCAACTAGTCTACTCAGAGGGGGATCTCTCTTTACTTGAGAGTGTATCCCTAGGTGGTGAGTGAAGAGAGATGCTTGGCTTGCTATCATATCTCTAAACACATCAGATAACTATGCCCACAAGCCTACTTGGACACAGCAGTAGATTTGACCATCTGCTCCCAAATATGACTACAACTCTGCAGCTCCTCAATTTTGGCACTAGAATTCATGAGAAGAATCAAGGGGTAGTAAGAAACACTGGGTTCAGACAGGTGCCTTGGAAATTTACCCTTGGTAACATGTGTTGTTTTAACAGTGATATGCATTCATTTCCACAGTGCTATGAAAGTGCACAATTTGTGTTGGCATGGGACAGCAGAAGGTTGTCACCTCTGGTTAGTATTGCTTTCTGTAGAAACTACTGTTCATATACTGTGTACTCTAGACCAAAAGATAACAGAAAAATGCTGCTTAACACAAAATAAATACACCCCACTGCATGACACGGCTTATCATGGAAAGGACTGTGTAGGAGTCAAATTTTCATTCACTACTACCTCCTAGAAAAGGGCTAAGAGGATACAAGGCACAATTACAACCCCTCCTCCATTCATTTATTTAATCAAGAAGCCTTTACAAGAGATTTTGCAAAAGTGGATAGAGGTCACTACCTATGAAGCAGTCATACAAAAGTGATGTAATGGTCAACCATTGTTCTCTTTCCCTTCCTTCAAGAACCATCTGGAGAACTCTTGCTTTTCTGGCCTTCTAGTAGGCACTCTTCTGCCCTCTGGAAATGGAACAGCATAGTATTTCTAAAGTTGACTTTATAAGTAATTTCTCAAAATAAGAATGCCTAACATTACAGGGAAGCAAGTCTGCTTTAATAAAGGAGGAAAAATAAAGACATGTTTTGAGAACTTATTTAGGCTGTTCTCTTCTCTTAGGTTTCACCTCTCCTCAGATGGCTGGAGGTTCTCTGGTCCTAGTGATTAGAGACATGTCATGTGGTCTATTTGGGAAATTTCTGTTTTTCTTCAATTTCTCATACAATAAGTTTAATTCTACTCTAGAAAATAAGGTAAAACCCCATTTTGAAGCATCTTGGCCCAGATTTCCTAAATGTGAACAAAACTTAGAAACTCTAGATACTTGCCTGGAGAGCTTAACTTCAGGAATACATGTAAAGACATAACCGTAGTCAGTCTTAATTGTGTTTTAATTGATTACTGCCACCATCAGAGAACAAAAATCTCAATTTTCTCAGAGGATTAAAAAAAAAAAAAAAAAAAAGGAAAATTATTGTATTCCCCTTGACCAAAGTGAAAGTTAAATCATTTTTCTATTAGTCCAAATTCCTTTAAGATGGCCAGATTTCACTGTCAGAAGAGGCCAATAGCTTACCACGAATAAACTTGAGACCAAACACCTTCAGAAAAGTTCAGAAATATATTGAAAAGAATTAAGCAAGTCAAAACCCCCCAAAACTAGATAGCTGACTAGAAAAAAAGAGAGTGTGAGAGGAAAATGTTTCCAGCTCAGATAATTTTGTTACCACTTTCTATAACTAAAATGAGAAATAAGGAAAGGAAATTCAGTTACTAAATTTGGGATTCCCCACTGGTATAAAAGGTGAGGAAATGGAGAAAATTAAGGAAATGGAATACACAGAATGAAATCAAGAAGTCATGTTAACTCACTCCAAGCATTTGTCTGTAGCCTCTAATACTTTTATGAGTGAAATCACATGGAACATTGAATATCTCAATGATCTAGGTGAACTATGTCTTTAACCTCTCCACCCCAGCCCCATTTTGTGTCTATTTTATTTATTTTGGAAACTTCTTGAGTTTGCTATCTAATATTCCTTTAAGGATCTCCTGTAACTAAGTCAACATATATTTTTAAAAAAAATTTGAATAAAAGTCTTCCTTTAAACAAAGAATATTTTAATTCAGTTAACACACATACCTGTACACAAGTTGAGCCAGACAACATGAGACACATAATATATCTATTATCCAAATCCCATACCAAAGAAAATTTTCTTGCTTCATTTTTTTTCCATCTGACTCAAAATGCAGAATCCGTTCTGAGCAAAATGTGCTGAAACAACAAATTCCAGAGGAAATCCCATTTGAATAGGATCCTCAGTAATGATTGCCAGAACCTAGATGCTGACCTGGGAACTTGACCTCCCAGCTGGGGCTTGGACTTGGCTCATCACTGTAGACATGCCTGGTGGTTGCTGGGCTCCTGGTGACCCTGTCCACTGTCAGAGACATGTTGGGCTGGCCCTGGGCAGGCACAGGGTATCTCTGCTGCCTGCCTAGGACCCTCCTTTGCAGTGCTGTGCCTATCCTTGCTGCTCCCTGGAAATAATAAGGATAAGACAAGAACCTTCCAGGTACTATGACGTCTCAAATGTTTCTCTTTGAAGAAGGATTAGGAAGAAATAACTAAAGACAGATGATATTCTTGAAAACAGTACGTTTTTGTTAGTAGCTATGCAGAAACAGTCCTGGAAAGGTATAATTAACTGCATTACTTTCCACGAAATCCAGGAAGGGGAATTGAAGTGAAGATTCTAGACATTCATGATACTATATGACAAGAAATGAACAAAGTTGATGAGGAGGACAGAACATAACACCAGAGGCAGCAGAAGAGGATATTAGGACTGATCTTAGCCAAGAAACAGGGAGCTCAAGTGGAGGAAGTAGTTTTCATTTTCATCAGCAGAACAAGAATTCTGTCTACACTCCAATTTTTCTGTGTATACAGAAGGCAAATGCTGTGGAGAAGCTGGGAGCATGTAATACTCTAATCTGTGTAACACTATATATTTTTCCCTTTTAGGAAAATACACCAATGAGAAAATGACACATCACATTCAATTAGGAAGTGATTGAGGATCTAGAATATTGTGTAGTCTAGATTTCATGCATTTCATTTAATGCATCTTGTTTTGTTTCATCTCTTTTTAAAAATATTGTTTGTTCTTTAGTTTTTTAGCACTGTGTATCTTTCTAATCTAACATGTCTTCCTAACTCATTTTATTAGCTTGCAAAAGCTACATATTTAATACAATGTTTCAAGGGATAAGAAACATTCCATTACTGTTCCCTAAAGGAATAGGATTAATTAAACTTCCTGGCTAAATTCCCCTGAAATAATGAGTGAGCCACTTGTTACCATGTTGGATCTCAAATTAAACAGTGAACAGATTTTTGAAAATGAGGTATTCTGCAAGAACTATCTAAGAATTTCAGTGTCGAGCTCTCTGCCAGATCAGTGGGCTGTCCTGGAGATTGAAATGTTGCCTAGATCTTTCAGGGGAGTGTGGTCTGTGGCCAGATCTCAGAATGCCCATATGCTGTATTTTCTCAAGAAGGCCTTAGGAGGCAGTCCTAAATTTATTTCCTCTATTTCATTTGCTGGGAGGTTATGAGAGAAACTATTACAACCTCTCACAGCGGAGCAGACATATGACATTATTCCACAGATTTTGTCTTTTGAAATGGTGAATTCTTTTTCAGCACTCATTTTCTCTCTTAGGCTGATAAACAGGATCTATTTGCTTTTCTCAGTGTCATCACTGTTCCTTCTGAGTCCACTGACATTGAGACAGGTACCTATGGGAATAAACCATTCCTTTTCTGGTGTGAATTTGTGCTTAAAATCATGTGCTGGATGTGTACTCTCAAGAGAATATGCAGTATCCTCTGTCTCACCTTCCACCAAAGACTATTCTGAGTCTAAACTTTGTGACCAGTATGGAATCACATCTCTTGTAATTTACTTGTTGTTCACGATACGCATAGTGAAGCTAAATATCTCTATCCTCTTGGATTCATGCCTTCAGTTAAATGATATCTTGCATTAAAAGCACTGTTTGCTGTTTTGTCCTTATAGAATTACTCAGGAGCAGTTTTGTCCTGGATGTTTTTTGTATTTTTTGTGTAAGGTTTTTGTATTTTTGGTGTTATTTTTAACTGTGTAACAGTAACATCTAAAAGGCCAACATTTATTATTCTGCATGTTGCAGGAGAGTCTGCCTGCCAAAGTTTAAGCCAAGTCAGAACACATTCAGGCACTATGACTGTGGACAACAGTATTTTACCTTTCCTACACAGGATGCCTACAACTGTACTATGTGCAAAGCAATAGAGAATAAGAGTCCAGGATTTCCAAATTTCCTACAAGTTATAAAAGACAGCTATGATTTAATGATCAAAAATGCGAGATTATCAGGATTTACAATCCTGACATGGGCTACATTTTGACAATGACTATACAAAGTTTTTCCTGAGGTGCTCCTTACAAAGATGTGTTTTATGAGTATTGTTAAATAAGAATGAAAAACAGCAGAAGTATTAATGCTCTGATACCTGTGCTCCGGGAGTATTAACCTCCTTATTCTATTAATTTTGTGCATGATAAAAAAAGTCATGTATCGAAGTTTTATTACTGTAAAACCAATGGAGTTACTAATATAAAAAACTCTGTGGAAGAAAGCATTTTCTTCTAATCTGGCTGGTTTCACACTACTTTACTCCTCTTAGGAAGAATCCTATGCAAGAGCAACTTCTGCTAGAAAAGTGAAAATACTCTCCTTTAATGATCCTTTAGATTAAAATAGATAAAATGTGATTGAAATGATTCCTAATAATTTCTAATGCTAAAGTAAAAATAAAATTATGTCATATTTCATTCTTAGTTTATTGAATTTCTTTTTCTGGTCAATCAGTCAGTTATTAGCTATAGTCTTTTGTGGTTATCACAAAGTCATAAAAGAGTATCATCAGGCCAAATCAGAATTTTCCTTGACACAAAACAAGATATTTTTCATAATGATCAAGGAGAGAGAAATAAATACGTAGAAGGAAACAGAAAACATTCAGCAGAGTACTGGTTTAACTTTTCAGGTCAGCTTGGAGAATTGAATTTCATGCTATCCAGAGCTAATATGTCTGTACCAGTTGTGCTCCTGATCACTGAGTTACACTTTTTCTTCACACCTGATTCTTAAAGTTAATAAATTGATTATATGTCAATAGGCCATAATTCCAAGAAATCTGAAGATGTAATTCATTGCTCCTTGCAGACAATAAACCAGTTCTCCTGGTAAAAAATGTCATGAAAGCAGCAGTACGGACAATCTGGAACAGGCTTTTTGTCCCACACTGGGACAAGGAAGTCCTAGCATGACTAACCTTCTGGTACAAAGATGTTATCACAGTATTTCAACATTTAGGCCAATTTATTGTACAAAAAAGAGTTCTACTAGATAGAACTTGAATAAGGCAAGGATCAGTATGAATTAAACCAATCTGAGACACTTCCTGGATTGAGGAGAAGTCCACCATATCTCATTGCACAGTGCAGAAGTCAAATTCCTTTGCTTCAGACTTCCTCCACCTCAGTGGAACTTTCTGCTCACTGTTATGGCCAGAACTGATTTCCTTCCCAAAAGCAAAATGTTTAAAATGCTCTGGTCATAAATGACAATATGTCCTAAAGTCATATGGCATGTCTGCTGGACATATATTTCTGACAGTGAACTAACAACAGTGATAATCACAGACAATCAAATAATGGTTGTCTTGGTCTAGAGGCAATTATGCTTTATTTCTTATAGTTATCTTATGCGTAGTGCATTTTTTCCACAAGTACTATTTTAAAATGATTTAGTATTTTCAGAGTTTCCTTTTGTTTTCATTCAAACAAAAAGAATATTCAGACAGTTTGAAACACTTCTGAGTTTGGGACTATATTTAAATTTCCTCCAAGTGAACAAATCCAGTTGAATATACTTTAATTTAGATTTTTTTTAACACTGTCACAATTTTATCCGGTGTTGAATAGGAAGTTGGTATCAGTAATTTTGTCTAAATATACTTATAACCTAGGGAACTAAAGCATCTGGTTAAACAATAGGGGAGATGTGAATATAGCAAAATTATCTTTCTACTGATCTCCGGTCTTCCAGCAAACAGAGAAGCTGGTATGCATTTAAGCTAAATACAAACAGTCATTTAATACTAATTTAATCGCATTTACTCTCAGAACAAATGACTGATTAGACAGGATATTAAGTATTCATTTTTCAGCTGTTTCCAGTCTCAAGTTTCTAACACCAAACACCTTTATTGTTGAGGGTCGTGAGGCGTTGAAAATACAAAGGTGGAAAACTCGTACTTGGACAAAACAGCTCATTCAGGAGTAAAATTCTAATGAAAAATCTGTACCAGCATACTAAAAAAAGACAGACTTCCTCTGAGTATGTGTTCAGAGGTATCAGGCTAGCGGAATATATACACTGAAATGAATAACCCATATGCTGTACAATGGTCTGCTAGATTTGAGAAGAGTAGGTCAATGATGCCCAGATGGTCTTTTGCATTTCCTATTTCTCTAGTAGTAAGAGTCAGTCAGAAGATCATCATTGTCTCAACATTGTCATCAGGGACATGGACAGTGAGGTACACGACAACAGCCTGTTTGGAACACAGTTGCTGATCCCTGGAGCGGAATGTGGTGCAAAGGCTCCTGAATGCAGAACTGTGTGGCACAGCGAGTGCTGTGTTGTTCTGAGTACTGAATGGTATGGTGCAGGCAGTGCAGTGCTGTTCTTCGGTGTCTGAGCTGTGTAGTACAAAGTGTTGTGCTATTGTTCAGTACCTGGGCCTAGCTGGAGCTGTTAGAGATAACTGCATAGCCACTGTCAGAAAAGATGAATTGCTACTGTTGCCATAATATGGATGAAGAAATCATGAACTTTAGATGAACTTTGCTTCATTATAATACCAAAACACACCTCCTGGTTGAAGGCTACCTGCCTCCAAGACTGACCACATCTCGGACACTCCCCCTGGGCATGCATGATGGCCTCGCTTGAGAAGGGTGGAGACATGATAATTGAATTCTGAGAAGCGTGGAGATCCCTGAGGCAGAGGTGGAGCAAGTTGTGTTACGAAGCATAAAAGATGACTTCTGGACAACGAAAATTTGAAGCTTCCTGACCAAGGATCACGACGATCGACAATGCAGCATCTGCTGGACCCGGGATCATTAGGATGTCTTGAGATCAGCGGTGGTAGCTATAACCTCTCTTCCTTCTCTCTCTAAACTTAACTTTACTTTTCTCCTTTCTTTCACCCATCTCTAACTATTGTGTGCTGCTTCACAGGCAACACAATAAAGTTTTACTGTTTGATTGCTGCTATCCCCTTTGGTTTTGGTCACCTTAATTTTGCACTTTTGAGATCGTAGCAAACGAACCATCACAAGTCCACCGAGTGGACCGTGATACCAGTACATGCGATTTATTTGCAAAAGAGATAAAGAACTACACATATGCAACCAATGCACCTACACAAAGGAAGAGGCTTAGTGACATTTACAAACTCTCCTATCCTGAGCGAGAACAAAACCATGGGAGAATACTCTTCTTAATACTGAACTTTCATATGTGCTTCCAAACCCACACCTAACATAGCTAACAGTGTGCTTATATTTAAATTGCACTAAATGGAGCCTAGCTGTTAATGTTCTTGTACGGGCATACAAAAATTTTGGTGTAATTTTATGGACCAAAATATATCACCTATTAAATATAAAACAATAAAAAATGTTATGGCTACAAATGCGTAGTTGCCATATTTAAGTACTGCCATGCTTGGACTGTTCTGATACTGACAAGCAAGCTGAACATAGAGGGAATATTGTAATGTTGCTGCCAAGAGGTCTATGCCCTGCTTTTGATCTGTGTACACTGTTGAATTTTAACATTAAATGTCATGACAGGTTTGCAATGAATATTTTTTGACTTATCTTTTCCATGCTTCAATCTGTTTGTTTTCTTATAAATACAAGCATTTGTTTAATATCAGATGAATATTTACAACAGGAAAAATCTTGAAAAGTGTGGAATAATTTAGTCCTCAATGAACTTCAGTGAAATATGCAGCCAATAACTTCATAATTTTTAGTGTTAAAAGACAACATTACATGAGGTTTTATAGAGACCGGTAATCTAGTCATCCTTTCCTGTAAGTGGGATGAGTGCCCTGGGATATATGTATAGTGTCAGTTTGACATCTCTTTTCTGCAGATATAAGAAGTGCAAAAAGTTCATGAACTGGATTGTCTTTCTTTAACCACTACATCTAGTTCAGTTTGAACCTGAAAAGATGATCATTAACAATGTTCCTGACTTGAACTGCCCTGAAAACATACTTGAAATAGATGTATACAGAACTGTATCTCTCACATGCTGGCTGTTGAAGGCTTTTAAAAAATGCCTCTGTGACATATTACCCACAAGTGTGGTGGTTTAGGCTCTGCCGGGGTCTGAGACCACGCGGCCGCTGCCCCTCCCCCACAAAGGGAGTGAAATACAAAGCCTCAGGGCTGAGATAAGGACAGGTTTAATACAGCAGTGCAACAGCAAAACAACAAACAACAACAACAACAATAACAGTAATAATAATGAACAGAGCAAGATATGTACCGATACAGCAGTAAGAGCAGAGAGATGGCATAACACACGCGCTCACTGATTCTCCTGCGCTCCCGCGCTTGGGCACCAGGAGGTGACGTCAGCATGGTATTGAATAACCCGGCTAGAACTTCCCCCCCACTGCTGGGGAAACTTAACCCTATCCTAGCTAAACCAGGACAACAAGAAAGATACAGATGTTAGTTGCTGCTCACTAGGTAGATAAAGTGAATTTTCTAGAAGTTGGGGGTTAGTTTCATGTATTGTAGGCAGTACTTCTTACCACAGAACCTGAGAAAAATCTTCCTATTAGCAGGAAAATAAATGAAGAAAGAATTATCATTATCTGTTTAAAAACATAAATGTGACTCTTTAGGCTATTAAATCTTATAAGTGAATACATTTTGCAAAGTATGTTAAATTATGGTGATTACCTGGTTCTAAAAAGTTATATGCAGCCCTAAGCTTCATAAAAGCTTTTGGAGAGTCAACATATCATGGAAGCATGTAGATTCTGTCTCACTACTACTAACAGTATTAATAATAATAATAATCAGATTTAAATATCTCCTGCCTTGTTTGGAACAAAGAGCTGTTTCTTTTATTAGTTCAGTGATATATCTCAAAAATTACCCTGGACCTCTAAATAACAATATGCATCGAATAGGTGCACCTATGATCAAAAAGCCTTTTAAATCCCTGAAACACATGGATATTCACATATTGTGTTTCTCCTCTTTATTTTGCTTTTTTCTAGAGCACACTAGTGTAGGTGTAACCAGTATTTCACACTGATGAAAAGTTTATTTTTAAAGCAATTTAAAAATTGTCTTTGTGTCACTGTCAACTTTAGAAATCAAAATTTATAGAAGAGTCAAAGTTAATATAAAAAATGTTTGAGTTCTGACTTCTTTCTAGATCATGGGGTATACTGCTTTGCTAAAGTTGCATATGTCTATATGTTAGTATATGTAAATAAATATAAACTTTGGTTAGACAATGGTGACAGTAGTAAGTCTTATCATACCGATGATTTTATGCAGCCTTATAATGCAGCATGCTTCTAAAACGTCTAACTTCAGTTTAGCAGTTTTCCTTTCAGCTTCTGCAAACTGCATCTGACTGGTTGTTATAATTCCAAAATACTGTAGAATAAAAAGGTCTACATTGCAGATTTTATGCTACTAATTCACTGCTTATTGTACTGGAAGGTGATGCTATAAGGCACATTTCAAAATATTCCTAAACAACCTTTTTGATTCTAGTGTGGCAATTTAGCTGTAGACGGTTTAGGGTGAACTCAAATCAATAAAAAGATTTGTTCCAATTTCTTTTGGAGCAAAACTCTGCAATTTAAACTCAAAACTTCTGAAGATCATGAGATGTGCTTCAAAATGTCATGAAGTTAACTTGAAAAAATACTAACAAAACTATGTGAAATGTATCATCATAGTTTCTTTTCTCTTGCTTTCTGATTCTGGCACACGCATGTATTCCATTATTAATACTTTTAGTAAATTCTATATTTGAGTAAATGCCATCATCACTTTTTTTTTTTTTTTTTTCCCCCCTGTTGTTTTTTTAAAACCCATGAGGGTTAGACATATACTCCAGGGGAAAAAAAAAATTGAAAAAATGCCCTGGTTCCCACATAACTCTGTGATTCTAATATCTGGGGCTTTCAGAAAAGGAACAAATTTCTGTAGAACCTATAATGTAAATTCCCTAGTTGTACTGGGACTGGTTAGGATAGAGTTTATTTTCTTCAAAGCAGCTCATATGCGTTAGAATATTTAACCTAAACAGCACTGATAACACACTATGTTCTAGCTTTGCTAAACAGCATTTGCACAGCATCAAGGACCTCCCTGTATCTCACTCTGGCCCCTAACAGTGAAAAGACTGGGGGTGCACAATAGTTTGGGAAAGGACACAACTGAGCAGATGACTCAAATTAACCATATAACTTCATGGTCAACGATAAAAGGGAAAAGAGGGGTTTAGGAGGGTTAGCCATCTTTTGCTCAGGAAATGGCTGGGCATCAGTCTACCCATGGGAGTTGGTGAGTGATTGCCTTTACATCACTTTTTTTTGTTTTGTTCTCTCTTCTTCCACTTATCCTTAATTTATGAAAGAATTTATTTTCATTATTTTTATTATTACTGTTATTATTATTGGTTTTATTATTTTTCCTTGACCCCCAAGTTTTTTTGCTTTTATTCTTTCTTTCTTCTGCCCCTCTCCTGCTAGGGATGGGGAGTGTAGGGAGTTGGGTGAGTGGCTGTGTGGTGCTAAGCTCCTTGTTGGGGTTAACAGACAATTCTAGATCATCCACACAGCTGCCTCCTTCCTCCCCCTTCTCAGGGCACTGATTCTGTCATTATTCCCAGACAATTTTATGTTCCACCACAAATATTATTCTAATGACCAATAAAGGTACTCATTAATATGTACAGATCTTAAATACCCAGTGTGTGCCATGAAATAGATCAGCATAAATATAAGCACAGAGACATTCTTTAATTTGTATAGTAAAATGCCCAGAGCAGAGAAAAAGGATTTGACTTATTGTTAGTCACTCTCATAACAAAATTTTTACTGGAACATCATTTGTTGCCTTTGTTTTTTCACTGACTGGAAAAGGGGAAGGCAAAGCTTTCCAAGTCCTAATTAATTATTTCCTACAGACATCAATGTGGTCACTTAATTCCTACTTAATGGACAAAACAAATACAGACAAGGATGGAAAAATCCTTGGTGCTGAAGACTGCTTAACATAACCAAAATGTAAACAGTTTTGGTCTGTTAGAAATAAAATACAGAATCCTAGGACAATTACTGCTATTACTTTGCTAAAATACAGACAAACATGTAATTCCTATGCGTGTTAGAGAATGTTGTATCTGAAACATATATGTTAAGAATTATACTTTTTCAGTTCTTATTTAACTGTTTCTCACAGAAGTTAAAGAAGGAACATGAAAAACCACACAATTTCTCACTTAACGCACACCGAAATAGTCTGCTACCTTTTGATTCCTTTTTAGCCAGGTATTTACATTGCAAGGGGTCTTTTAATAGTACCCGTACACAGAGAATTTAAGCAGGTATTTCCCTATTACCATTAACTGGAATTAACCCTGTAAATAACCTGCACTCTTGGTTATAGACTCCCAAATTTTTGTTATCCCCCGTTCCATTTTTATAAACAAGAACCAATACTTGTTCTGTTAACATAAAGATTCCTTGCTGACTGCTGAGCTGCAGAGTGGTATTGACAACTGGTTTTTAGACAGACAAAGATACAAAACTAATAAAATCCCTTGCAAATCTGACACAACATTTTTAGTATTTCAGGTCTTTTAAGTGGTACTTTAGAGAGATTTACCATTCTGGCTGCAGCCAAAGCTTAATTAACAAGTCTAGTGGGACTCGTCTTTTAATGTTGATAGCTCTCCTGTAAATGGGAAAGGCATGTAAAGAATAAAACTTTATCAGGTCTGCGGTAGACAGTTTTGCTTGTGAACTTCTTGTGCACCTTAGCTTAAGTGTTAAAGAGACAGGTGTACAAAATATTGGAAATGCCAATCAAAGAAAAATTTTTTTTTGTTTGTTTAAAATAAGAGCTATATATGCATGTGTGCATGTGTGTGTGTATGTGTTAATAAATGCAAGTGATAGGCTTCAGATTTAACACATTAGTGTTAAATTAGTGTTTTACACACTGTTAGACTACAGATTCCTTGAAGAGCTGCCTTTAGAAGTCTGGAGGATGTATTATTAAATACATCCTTCTTTGTATGTATTAGTCTTTCACAGTTCATCTTTATTATTCCATGGAGGAAATATACATGTTCAAACACCCCAATTTAGCACAGAATGCCTAGGGCACCTAAGCAACTTTGAAATCTGTATCTAACCATTAGCCATATAGACATAAAAGAAATTGCTCTCAAAACCCAGCCTCATCTAGAATCTTTATTTGCTCATTTTTAATATTGATACTTTAAAAATTCTTTTAATGGTAATGTAAGTGAAAAATCATCAATATTTCTGTTCTAATATTCTTCATAATTCATATGGGTTATAGCTCACATATGCCTGATCACCATGGCTGTCATAAATATATTTTAATTTTTAACTTTATTTTTCTTAGACATTTTTTTTCCACCTATAACATCATTCTGTCTGGGTCCTGTCATTTGGAAACAGTAAATGTAAAATCAAAATTACAAAGAGTAAATGAAACTGTCCAAAACTTAAACAAGGATACTTGTTCTACCTTTAACTAAGCAATAATATGAAGAGTCTTACCATGTGTTTAATGATCCTTCTGAATGATGTTTCCCAGTTTGCTTATATTTGTTGATTTTTCAGCTACATAGGCAACATGACTATAAGGTACTCTTGAGTTAACACAATGTTTTATTTTTCTTCCCAATATTCATTATAGTAGAAACAGACTGATAAAATAGGTGGGTTTCATGGGTGTGTAACAAGTGAGATGAGAAAATCAGTGATAAAATTATTTCCATTAAATAAAAAAGAAAAAATGTAGATCCACTTTTCAAAATTTTAGTGTAAACAAGACCTGTTTGCTTATAATAGGGCTTGCAGGAGTGCACAGCCTAGATAAAAACCAGCAATAAGTCACATCTATATTAATTTTTTTCCTACTTTCAAACTGCTATTTATTGGTAGATTTAGCTGTACTTCAGCCTTATTTAGACAGCAGAACAAGATGAAATTCTTACTTGCATAGCATATCTGTGCTGCACTGCAAATTTCAGTCTAGGGTGGTTGCATAATGTTACTTATAATTTGGCTTCTTTTTTTCACCATGGTGAGGAAACTGCAGTAGAATTACAAAGCTAAAGAATGTTATGAGTTGTTGCCAGACATGGTTTCTGTTACTGTGGGTATTCAGTAAGAAAAAAGAAAATAAAGGAAAAAAAAGAGAAACCTTATTTTTTACTAATCTTCCTAGTTGCTATTCCTTACCTTGGATATAAGAGAGATTGATTGTACATAAAGAATAGTTTCCACACAAGTAATAATATTTGTTATTTGCCCCTATAAATTAAATATGGTTTTCTTTCTTAAAAATGCTTAAACTATTTGTCTTCACTGATAATGCAATCACATATTTTCAGCTCAAGGTGACCTTTGTCAGAAGACTAGTACTGTTGTCTCTTTCTTATTTTTTTAATTCTGTATGTGCTACTTATGCTACTGGGCCAGATTCTTCACACAATAATTCAACAACAGAAACTTGAATGCTGGTATACAGAGACTCAATAGGATCCTGGCTTGAGGGAAATGATATTTGAAAACATTAATTTGTAAACTTAAGAAAAATTAAAGAAGCGAGAATCCTGGAAGTACTTGTAATTCATGCTTTGAATCTGTCTAGATTCATGTTTCCAGAATGTTGGCTAGGAACACATAATTTGATGCTATGTATGTTCATGAGTTTGCACACTTGAAGGCACAGTTAACTATGTTCAACATAGATCATTATCTGAAACATTATCTTAGTTGCTACTTAAGAATATCCAAATATCAAATACATGAGCTTCTTCTATGAACTGCCATGCACTGGTTCTTAGCCCACTACTGTGCAAGATGGTACATCTTCTTTTCTATATGAAAACCAGTTCATAATAATTATTAGGTTTTCATTTTCGGCTGTAAAAATTTCAGGTATCATAGTCTGATACAGAGAACAGGAAAATGTATACACATAGGAAATGGGGAAGATTTATTTGGTCTACAAATACACTATTCCAAATTGTGAAAGTATTAGATACAAAAATCCAACCTGGCATATGTTAGATTAAAGCTTTAAATGCTTCCTGACTTCTTAAAAAGTTCTGCGGGTTGCAATAATCTCTCTGAACTGATACTACAGTACATCGTCACAGTTATTATTTTAAAAAAGAACAGTCTAGGAAAAAACATTAGTGATCATGGTCGTTACAATTTCTGGTCTAAAGCAGAAGATTCTCCCGGTATCTCTTCCTCAACCCTAACTATTACGAAGCACTGATTTACCCATTTTATGCTTTTTCCAGGTGTTCAGGCTGAAGGAACAGCTATCTTAAATTTCTGTACCGAGGAATAAGTATTACAAAAAATTGGGGGATCTTTATCTATGAAGGATTTATAAATTCTCACTAAGAGACTATTAATGAAGCACCAGAGCATTTCCAAAGAATCTTATATCCAGGGTTTCTTTCCCTCTGCCTATGTGACTTACTGTAAGTCCCACCTCCAAAACCAATTCATGGTTACATTTCCTCTATTGAGAAAATAGTGCTGGATATAGGCTTTTCCAGGTCACAACAACACTGCTTGTGTAATTAATTCATTTTTTTATCAAGGCTTATGTCACACAATGAACATCCTCTAGTAAGAGGTAGTACAGTGTTCCTGCTACTGCACATACATAAGTAGCAGCTATGCAAAACAGTATTGACCTATGCAAAACTGATAGCTGCAAACACAGGTTTATTTAAGTAATATTACATGTCATTATCCATACATAATATTTACACGGACTATTGTTTATGTGTTCACAGAATCAGCAACATTTTGGTGAATCCAAAGCTGATTCTAGTTACAACATCCTTTTCTGTAATAAGTTTAATGTGAAATTTTGTACATCCAATGCAATTTTCTGTAAAAATGTATCCTGTCAATCATATTTTATTTAGTGTATTAAGATACATACACTCAAAATAATTGTGAGAGTCAGGTGTAATTAGGCAAAAACTGGCTTAGATTGAGTGTTAAGTAGACTAATTAAACTAAAGCTGGCTGAGCAGAAGCTCTGTTTCTTTGTGTGCTGTTGGTTAATTTACAGGAGACAGGTACTTGCAGTGTACAATTAATTTTTCCTTTGGAAATGCTGAACATTTCATGTACATTTGATAGATTATTTTAAGTATTTCCTTGGTGCATAAATATTGCATTTTGTTAAATTCTATTTACTTTTTAAGCAACATTAATGTATAAAAATGTACAATGAAATAAAGGTCTATGTGGACATTTACATGGCACCTTTGTTAGAAGTTCAAGATACCACAGTGCTGCAGCTACAGTGTTACAGTGTGAAAAGCACTATGTGAGGTTTTAATTATAACTAGGATATTTTGCTGTTCATAGCTTACACCACAGGTCCTTTCTACCTCTATTTAAATTTCAGTATTGTATAAGAATGTTCCAAGGATGTTTTTGAATGGAACAAAGCACATATAGCATGAGACACTGACTGCACTTGAATCCAAGTCTCCTTTCAGTCACTTTTTAGGTTGGGCACTGCAAAACTCCAGAATTATTCAAAGTATTTTAACATATTTCCTATCAACTAATGCTGCTTTGGGAAAAAAAAAAAAAAAAAAAAAAAACACTATAGATGTTTTTAATTTCCATTTCTCTGTGCAAAATGTAGTCCTTTTACCCCATGCACATTTGCAATAATATAAAAAATTCTTTTCATTTGTCCCATGTCTCCTGCAGAGAATGACAATTTCATTAATCATGATTATAGTAGAAAATAAAAGATTACCTATTCCTGTGGTTGTGAGCTTGTATCTTTTTTGCCTTTTCCATGGGAAGGAGAGACAATCAGGAACATAGGTCTCTGTTGACCTTGTGGGGTGAGAATATTTCATCGTTAACTTTCCTGGACTAACTTCCTTTGGTGAAGGTTCAGCGTGTCAACAAAATTACCATGTTGGACTTTTATCGTGTGACATTAAACTAAGGAAAGCTTTGCTTGTGGCAGAAGTCTAAAGAAAGGAATGATGTTGCAATTCCTTAACTCCTGCTAGTGATGAATGGAGATGGTGAGAATACAGCTCTCCTTATATGTCTGATATAGTCACAGCAGCTGCTATATTTCTGGCTATTAATTCGTTCTCTATGTTTAAATGTGACCTTGCAATCATCCTTCTTAATCCTATTTTAACAAATGTGCTGTATTCTGTAGAAGTTGATGTTACAGAACTTGTCTTGTCAAAGAGGTTTCTGCATGGCCCATAACTTGACTGCCCTGTGACTTGCAACCTGTGTGTAAATGGGAACCCACTGGCTTAGCAGAGCAGAAAAGAGAAAGACAAAGAAGTTTTAAAATAGAAAAATAATTGGTGTATTTTATAAAATCTTCCTGCTTCTTAGCATCTGCTCCTGGCATCATTTTTTCATTAGATAGTGAATGAATCCAGCAAGAACTCCAGGAACAAGTTAAAATCTTTAGCACAGGCTTTTGCTTAGAATCCTAAGATTTTGTGTTCCTCCATTCTTCTAAATACTGAAGTGAAATATTTTCTTAATGCCATGAAAATAAGTCCTGGCTTTGCATCTTTTGATAAGGAAATTGAAGATAGAAAACAGACAGTTAATTTCAGAAAAGCTGTACTACTAGGAAAATACCTGTGTATGGATGGGAACACACCCTTACAGAATGAAGACTACTGGCTGTATTTCATGTGTGATATGAAAAATACTACTGATATTATTTGGCCTTCTCCGGGTCCTATTGTAAAAGTTCAGTCTAATGATGAGGTAAGTAGTTCAGGTAATGGCCATCCAGGTGGGACTGGTGTGGTACAAAAAAGTTTTCCTTGGGACAATGGGCAGAAAAAGAACTTGATGTAACTGTCATATATCAAATAACATCAAGCTAGAGAAAGTGCAGAGAACCTCTGCAGAGCCCAATTCCTTCTTATTAAAAACTTCCAGAATATTGATTTAATTCCAAAGCAGAAAGCAAACATTCAAAACCAAATCAGGATTACCATTCTTCAGTCGGTTTAATTGTGAGTTCTTTCAGTCATGAAGAAAATCAAGGGGTTAGAGCCTCTTTCTGAGAAGCCTTTCCCACTTGACTTCACAGGACGATCTCTTACAAAATAATCAGTGGCTGATGACAGTGAATAGATTCAGGGCAGTGGCCAGAATATTAATGAATATTCTGATTATGTGGAACATGGGCTAAAAGGTTCTGCATCCTGCTCATCTATTTATGAAATACATTGTTGGCTATTTGACTTTTTTCCTGTTCGCATGCTTAATAACTCTCAAAAAAGTGTCCATATTAGGTTTCTTTTGCATGCGTGCTAAGCAAGCCATGTTACTGGACGTATTTCTCAATTATTTATGCAGCTGCTTTTGTACAGAAGTAAAAGAATTCCAAGCAACACAAAATAATTTACTTTAGGTAAATTGCTAAAATATTTGATTGTCAAACAGTGTAACAGCAAAATGAAAAAGACCTGAAACTCAGAAAACTACTATGACCCTTTATATATTTAATCTACAGTGAATTTGGGGGGCTTCTAGAGTCTAACATCTTTTACAGAAAGCTCAGAATATTTAACAAAAATCTTCCTGTTTATATGACTGGAAATTCTGTGCATAAATCTTTGAAAATAAAGTGCTTAAGCTTTGAGGTATCATATATTTTTGCAGAATTTGTGGCAGGAATTAAGGACGACCTTTCTACTCAAAGTATACAGTAAAAGGCTGTGAAAATAGGAAAATAATTTTACAAAGAAAATTGGCCTTTTGAGACCTAACTGATTTAGATAATTTTGAAAATCCCAGCTTAGTTTAAGAATACACTTTTCCATTATATACTGTTAAAAATCTGTTTGATGTTTTATTGCAGACTGACTGTAAGATATTTTTAAACCTTAAAAAACCATTGATTTTTCATCAGTTTCTCATATGAAGTTAATCTTCATGATGTGCTAAATCCTCCCTGTATTAATAAAAAACAAACAATATCAGAAAGGAAACAGAGCCCTGATTCTCTAGTTTAATTACTGAAATGTTTGATTTTGAATGCCTCAGTGCTTTTTCTTTGTGCTTAACCAAATGTAAGATTACTGCTTCATGTACTGCAGAATTTAAATTCTACTTTTCCTTTCCCCTCAAGGCAGAAAGATGATACTTTAAAATCAGGACTGCTGCCACCATCCCAAGATATTTGTTTTCACCTTAACATACCATGTTACTTTTGTGACTGAAAGATCAATTTTACAGATGCCTAGGAAATATTTTGTCGTTATGTGTGTAGGCTACAACAATAAACTTGTTCACTTAAAGGTCTGCAAATATTCATGGTTATATTCAGAACTAAAGTCAGAGCTGCAGCAAACTAATTGTATTTAGTACAGGAAGCTATTTCTCTCAACTACTTTTCTAGCTATAGTATTTTAAAAATGATTCAAGATGAAAATATTTGGAGAAGTTATTAGGTTTTTATGGGATCACAAAAACAATGTGGTGTGCTCCCTCTTTTGTCTTTTCTGAGCTGTAGTTGACAAATAAACAAAAGACATCTTTTGGTGCATGTAGTCCATTCTGTAACTATCTGTCAAGCTGTTAATCAGAGATGTTTTCATATAATAAGTCTTTCTGTGCACCAGGAAATAAAAATGTGCATTGTTGTCAAATGAAATAGTAGTGTCAATTTTAGGACTATTTTAAAAGACAAAGAAAGATCAATGCTTGCCAAATAGAAAAATATAAAACTGGCAGGCTTGGATGAGGTGGGAGATACTTTTTTCCAAGCTTTTGGGCTGGTAGCATAATCAACAGTGAATAAACAAGAAATAAAAAATCAGAAAATGCTTGACAGCATCCTTTTGAGGCAAGAGGCCTTTAAAAGCCTCATGATATAGAACTAGATCTGTCTGATAACTGAAATTACAGTAATTGTGTTTATTTTTCGTGAGTAATTTGTATTGGTCTAACTGCAACACAAAAAAATAAAATCAGAAATTCAGATGGACATCCTGTGTTTAACTTATTACTATTTTCCAAAGAAAGGGAACATTACATTCCCATTGTCTGTGGATGGTCTTTGGCCAGAATAAACCCACAAACCCAGATACTACCAAATGTAAAAAAGTATGATTAGCTATGCATTTTCTGGATCTAGTGGCTAAAACAGGAACTCAGAATTATTGTAATGTTGTATTAGAGACCATAATCTGACCATCATATCAGAAAAAGCCATTGCTGGAGTAAAGAGCATTAGCTAAAAAAAAGTCAGACAGTCTGCTTTCCAGTCCCTTCAGGAATAAGCTAGTGAAGAGTTTTTATAGGGACAAAAGAGCTTTTCTGTGTTTTAACCTATTTAATACTCCATAAAACAAAGCATCCATCTTATCTTGCTCACATTTCTTCTGTTACATGAGGGATTAAAAGGGATATATTGTGACTGGTGACATTACAGTGTGTTTTACAAAGCCTGGGAAGGGAGAAAAAGCATACAGTACTACTCAAACAGAAAGAATGCAGTAATGGTGGTAGCTGGGTTTCCCACAAGGAAAATACATAAGGCCCCTAGTATTTAACCTGAGACTTGAGTTTGATGTGGGAGTATTTTTTGGTATGAATGCTAATTGCTGTGGGTAATATTTTCAGGTCTGAAAAAATACTTTATTTTTCTTAATATATGCAAGGAAAATAGATTTCTTTCTCGCTCCTTCCCTGCTCCTCTGTGAAGTTGAGCAACATAACATTTCCTTTCTTGCATGTAAATGAAACATTAGTATTAATCCCCTGGTGTTTTGATGCTTGGAGGCATATTTTCAGCTTTCACTACTTCATCTAGTGCTGTATTGTAAGTAATTGACTGTGGCAAGAAGTCAATGCTCATGTTGCAGAAAGAGACAATGGCACCACTGTTGCAAGTGCTTTGCTTTTCAGATTAATTTTTAATATTTGATTAAAATAACATTGTAATGAGAAAAAATATGGAAAAGTAGCTTTTTTATTGTAATAGCTACAGTGAGAAAATCACATATCATATGCCAAAACATTTTCCATCCATTTATTATGTGAGCAGGAGATCAACGCATGGTATTGTACACTGTCCCAGTCTGAGCAACAGCCCTGCCTTAAGTCCGTGCAAGGGGAATGTAAGCCTAAATTCAACCTCAAACTGACTGACTTAAGTAACCCACAAGATGAAGGAGATAGACTTTTGTCTCTGCTTGGGGCAGAAGTCAGAACCTTCCCCTTTCCCCTAATGTGCCCCTACATAAGATACAGCACGGGAGTTGGAGAATGAAGAGCACGTAACTACCAAACAAGATCCAGAAAAAGCAGACAATGCAAAGTTAATCCAACCACACACCTGCATTAGATCCAGTGTTACCAGAAAAGCACCAGAAGTATTAGTAGTTGGAGATTCCTTACTGAGAGGCACTGAAGCACCCATTTGCCATCCAGACAACTTCTCTAGAGAGATTTGTTGCCTACCAGGAGATGTATTCATGATTCTTGAGTAAAGTCATCCTGATCAGACTGAAACAGAAGAGGAAATGTACAAACAGTGGAACCAGGGACATGTATCCTGGGAAAACTATAGGGACAGTACCCAGATGCGTAGGGATGGCATCAGGAGAGCATCAGAAGAGCTAAGGCACAGTTGGAGTTGAATTTGGCAAGGGTCGTGAAGAATAATAACAAGGATTTCAAGAGTTTTTTTGATCAGAAAAGGAAGATTTTGGCAAGTGTGTTTCTGATAATTTGACCTACTATGCTTTCCACAATATTTTTCTCTGTAGGGTCTGGGTTTTCTCTCAGCATTCATGATTTCCCAACATATTCTACACAGAATGGGAGTGTCTTTAGACAATTCATTTTCTCAGGACGTTATTTGTTTTTGTTGCATTTTTGTCCACTTTTCTAATCTGTCACTTATGTCTGTTTTCTAACCTGACTTACACTCACAATTCATTCCAAACCAATACTCTCTGTGAATTTTACCAGTATCTACTTCTGCACAAAAATAATTTAAGATTTTAAGCAGAGCTAAACTTGAAACCAAGTCTTCCCTTTTTCTTTCTTCCAAAAATTGACAAATGATACTATTTCAGTCTATGTCACTGTAATATTATATTCCTTGGTCTTTGACTTGTCTGTGGAATGAATGTAATGCTTTGGGAATTCAGTTATGCTTAAATAGGGAATCCTGACAAAAAGCCACATTTCCCACAGAACAACTACTTAAAAAGTGTGTCTCCAAGACAGGAGAAAAAGCTGGCAAACTGGGAGTTCTTTGAAAAAGACAAATGATTTGTCTTTATAAAAGAGATATTATTATTATTATTATTATTATTATTATTATTATTATTATTATTATTATTATTATTATTATTATTATTATTATTATATTTATTATTAAATTTATTATTATTAATTTTTTATTATTATTATCACTGTTGTTGTTGTTGTTAATCAAATGATCAGTACCTGAGGGTAACTACCTCCATAAACCCAAAAGGAAAGCAAAAAAATATTACTACAAAGTGATGGACAAAATGACTGGGAAGTAATTTTCAGAGACAACTGATACACTAATCATTGTAACCAAAAACCAGACATCAGGTATGTCTAATGATCAAAGTAAGCTGTATGTACATGGTGTACGAGGAAACCAATGTTTATTGAAATGAACCTGATATCACAGATTTTTCACTGTTAACTTACTGTAACAATAAAAATAGTTTCCTTACCACACTTTCACTTTTCTACTTTTTCACTCAATTTTGATGGATCTTTAATGCAAGATTGCTTGCCTCTGCCTTCCCTGCTCCCTCCTAATTACACTACTAGAAGAAGCTTAAAAACAGTTGTTCTGATGGCTACCCTTCTCTTGTAGTAGTTTTTCACAGTACAAATTATTTCTGTAGGAAAGAACATGATGTATTGTGTAGGGAACAAACATATTACTTTTTCCCTAGCCTAATGAAACACTTCTGATGGAAGTTGAATTCAATACATATTACTCTTTTCCTAAGTCACAAATGTCAGAAAATGTTTCATTCATACAAGCTAGCAAGGTGTCTATGATGACAAAGTAAGCTGGAAGGCCTGTTTTCTCTCTAAGAAGCAAGAGTGGCTCTCCTAGGCATAGAACAAAAATGGTGAGCCTTTTTCCTTTTCTGTGCTTGTTCTTACCTCTGATATGTCCTGTCAAATACACTGGCAGACATGACTTCCCTGCTTTTGCTAACAGACAGTAGCATAAGAGAAAATACAGTTAAAACCAAAACTCCAGCCATTAAATTTAAGAAACTAGATGTCATGGTGGTTCAGCGCTCCAAGCTTTCTCCACTAGCAATTTGTGTTGACATTTGTACTAGGTCACACATGCAGTGAGTTTGGTTCTTAATTTAATCTTCAGTGAACATTTTTCTGTATCACAAAATCTGAATATATTTCTGCACGACTGATAGTCTACGCTCATGAGAGTCTTAGGACTGGAAAAGCAAAGGTTCACAGGTCAGAAATGAAATACACTGTTAGAGCTGTGCAAAAATCTAGCACACTAGCTTATCTAGCATACATGAAATTGTACTTTCAGTTCTGTGATTATTTTAGTACTGAATATAGATTGTAGTATTGCTATCCCCTCAGGCTTCTCTGTCCAGGAAATGGTTATATGTGTATGTGCATTTATTTGTATTGTCTATGTTCTAATATTACATCTCTGCTAATGGCTTTCAATATGAGTGTTTCTCTATCTGAAGAGATTCTATGGAGTCTGGAAGAAGCAGTACTTTCTTCCTGATATAGCCATAACAGTTTCAAAAAGAAATTTTCACAGTTGTTTCTTTAGTAACATTGTCATCAGTGAACTGTCATGCATAAGATTCAGTTGGTTTTGACCTTTGAATCAGACTTTTAGTTCAACAAAAGACAAACATGGATATTAAATTGTGGGCAGATGACGAAATAAAAATAGACCCAGAAAACAATTTTTTTTTAAAGTGGGTGTTATTAGTGAATGTCATGTAACATATTTTGAGTATAATTCCAGGATTGTTATTTATTATACTTTGCTGTGTTTTATTTTTCAGGCATACTACAAATAATAAGATTGCACTTCATGGTATTTTTAGTGCATCTCTGCACTTAATCTTTGTTTTGCACTGAATAGTGGCAAGTCATACTCAGAATGCAGTGGAAAGCTGTTACATGATATCTAGTTTAAAAATTTTTCAAGGTGATAAAAATATTTCTGTCTGTATTGCATATATTGTTCAGATGGAAAATAAGTTACAGCAATTTTTATATTGCATTTATTCATTATACATGCTTTTTAACAGGCTTTCACTAGCTATATAACTTAGAAACGTATTTTTTATTTCTTGGCCATAGTTATTCTATGTCTGAAGACTGCCAACACTGTAGGCAACAGTAATGTGGTCAGTTCTTCCATGAGGTCTTTGATATCACATTATTCAATGTAAATTTCTGACAAATTAATTTAGAAGCTAGGTCTTCTTCTCATTACAGACTCATAAAGTGTCAACATGAGAAATTGTTAAACCAAGTAATATGATGGAAAAGAGAATGTTTCACTAAGACATTTTTATTTCTGTTGCTTCTGTTATGTGATAAAAACACAAGTTGATTTGCAATCTACAATGATCTACAGGGCATCTCATAATACTTTATAATTGTAGAAAAGGTGCTGGGGTGTCTCAGAATGATTTACTGCAATTCGTCACATTTTGGAACTATTCCAAAATAGGCTGATGACATATACTAAAGAGCTTTCAGTGAAATCTGAAATGTTTTATTTGTTATGTCAACTGAAAGGCATTAAATGATATCTGAAAATCATTTTAAGATTTATTGAAGTGATTTAAAATATCCCTTAATGGTAATTCAGCACACTGCATATGCAACATTGTCATTAAGCAAGATAAGAAAACTGTTTCATCACATCTTAAATTTATTCATATAATTCTGTGGTTGTAATAGCACTGCTAGTGAAATCTATCACTTTAAAAATACTGTTGTAGTAGAGCAAAGACCTTCCATCAACATCAAATTGGTGAACAATAAACTGAAAGGAACTGATATTACACATGTATACATTAATAATGCTGAAAATGTACAGCTCAGAGAAAATGATGTTTCAGAAATTACAACTAATGATCACTTTCTAAAAGTACTTGTGAAAAAAAAAAGTGCAACTACTTTTAAAACCAAATATCTTGCCTTTAAAGAATTATGATGTTACTGATCCAGTGGTAATTTACACAATTTCTTGTTGCACCAAAAAATTGGTAGCTCTCATCAGTATGCTATCTTAAAACTAAAACAATACACTCATTACAAAAACTGGTGCTTCTTCTCTTTTGCATGGGATGTACAGTTTGTAGTCAATTCACAGATATGTTTCCAGCTGATAAGGGTATTTGCCATCCTCTAATCATTTTTATGACCACATTCAGACTACAGATTGTCCTTATATCATAGGTACAGGACGAATTTATGTATAAATGCACATGCTCACACATAACTGTACCCAAGTCCTGTGGATCTTGGCCATTTACAAATGTAGTGTTACCTACTGGAATAGACTACACTGACCAACATGTTTCTAAAAGCATAAAAAAGAATGCTTTCAGTGCATAAAATCACATACTCATGTGATTTTGATGTTGTCATACACAGACTCATTGCAATGCAAATTAAAATATTTTCCTGTATTAATAATACTTCCCTTCCCGCCCCCCGCCCCCCCCCCCCCCCAGAAAATGCTGCAAGTATTAGTGGGCACAGATTATTTTTAGCCATTTTTCAGTTGGTAAAAATTCACCATTTTGATAGTTAGAGTATATATGCAAGCACAAAGAAGTACTGAACTGTCTTGTCAGTAGTGACAAGAAAAGACAATCAGGCAGTTTTCATGAGAGAGGAATGTTGTGTAGGCACACACATAATATTTTCAAATCTCTTCTAAGTAACAACATTCTGCTGAGCAGGTTAGAGGGCTCTTTTGTGAAATGTCCTCACATCTGTTAATTTCTGTATTGCCTAGAAACTGGTGACTGACGCACATAAATACGATAGTATATTTTATTGTTTTCACTAAAAAGTGATGTTAGAAACCTTTTTTCAACGAAAGACCCTCCTTTAGAAGCAACAGGATATTATAAATAAAATGGGATATATTAAAACAAAGCTACTTTTTAAAGGTATGAAATGAAATGGTACTTAAAATCAAGAGCTACTCAGTTTTTAGTATTGTCTCTGTGAGAATGGTTTGGAGCCATGCAAGATTTTGTCTTTACAGGAATAAATGCCCTGCAATGGATTTGAGCAAAAGTTGTTGTCATGTTTTACATTTTTGTCAAGCCTTATGTGAATCAAAAAGTATCTGATTTCATCAAATCAGAACCAGAGCTTAGCTGACTAATTTTTGATGATAATAGGAAGCTGGTTTTTATCACAAAATTCCCCTTTTTTATATAAAAGACAGAACAATTTTGTAAAAAAAATATTAAAATCCCTTTTCCTTTAATGTCAGAGATTCCCTTTATAAAGTTTTGTCCTTTGAATTTTCCATAGAAAATTGAGAATTCCTTTCCTACTGTATATGATTTAACATATTCTAATATTCTCACAGCACAACAGGTCTTGATTTTGATTTCTTCACTGTACAGAATCCATACTCTAAAAATGTAAATAATACTGTAAACATAAACTAAATTTCTAGGGCACCTTCTGGGGCATGCAGGGTCAAGGTGCCTCTCTTATCACTCCCCTCCAAAACTTGATTCCTTTTTTCTTTTCATTTGTTTCCCCCAGTAATGTGGCAGAATGTTGCAAGCAAAATGTACTAAAGTTCTTACGTGATTAGAGTCCAACAAGTGTATTTAAGGGCTATATGGGACTTCTGGTCCCTGCAATGACAAATTCTTTCCTGCTGAAGAGGAAGAACTTCTCTATGCCATTTTCAGTCCCATTTTGCTCAGTTCTTGGCAACCCAAGTTTAGCCAGAAATATGGACCTTCCCATGTTGCAAGCAGTGATGTCGAGTATTTCTTCAAATTTGACGTTTTCATGGAACATCATGATATTGAGTACTTATATTTATAAGAAATAGAGAGAATATTACTGCAGTTCATGATGTGCAGAAAACTGTGGATCTTCAAATTAATTTTAACTTCATGCTTCATCAAGGTTTATGTTTTGGGCTTTTGAAACTTAAAAACGGTATTTCCTCGGTTGCTGTTTAGATAAAAGGAGAGATGTAAAGCAGATTGTATAAAACAGAAATCTTGAACCATTAATAAATAATAAGAAATACAGAAGGTTTATGCAGTTTATCTTCTATTTTAAGGGACTGTGTGTGAGAAATTGTACTCTTTTGCTGGATGTGAAAAAGTCAGCTGTAGGTTATGGCAGGTCTACTCCCTGTAAAATGTTTTCTATGTGAAAACTTTTAGGCTTTGTTGGACCATGACACCATTGAACTACCATCATTTCAAAATTTTTATACTTGGATATCACGGAATGGCTACAGAATGCTAATATTCTCTAACATACTTTATATTTCCACCACAAATATTCATTATGTTTTAGAAAGCTTATGAAACTTGGTTTTGGGTTTTTCCAATTTCTCAACATTTTTACAGAAGTTTATCCTGTGGATTCTACAGGTTTTTTGTTGCTTTAATATCTAGGGTCCAAATAGCAAATCACCTTCAGAGCTGTGGCAAGTTAATGTCTCATATTATGCTATATTATCTAGACTATTCCTCTTATTATGAGTGCTTCAAGGACACATTGGTAACTCTGATAAAGTATTACTTGCTAACTTGTGTTGGCCAAAAGCAAGAGTTCAGATAATACAAATGGTTAATCAGCAGGAATATTTAAAGAGACCAAACAAACAAGCTTTGGAGTTAATATGTATGAATTTTGGAGATAATATTTTTAAGGGATCTAGAAAGATATTTTTATCATTTCCATTAGGACTTCTGGACATTGGCATATGTAAAATGTTATTAATTTCATAAGCACCCAACCCTTTGGAGGAATATCCTATTTCTATATTCCTCTCAATAGTGATCAATGACTCTACACGACAGTAGAGGTTCTTTCACTAACCTGAACTCTTTCAGATAGGTAAAAACCTGATATCCTTGCCATTTGCTAAGTATTGTTAAAAGGACATAAAGATATTTTCATAAAAATAAGGAAATTGAATTTGGCTTCCTTGAGTTCATCCTGTGATTTCCATTGGTATGATATTTGTTATTTCCTTTGTAAAAATGTCTGCCAGTGGAGATGATACTTTATATGTAATCACACTGTGATCCTCCAGGATAAAAAGAAAGCACTATATAAGTGATATCTGTGATTTAAAAACATTACTAGAAGCCTGAGCTCAGTTTACGCAGTGCAAGACAAGTTCTGACACCCCAAAGTAAAATTTTATCTAAATGAGCAGACCCTCTGACATTTTCATTCTCCTTAATAATGAATGTCACAGCCTTTGGACAGGCATGTGTTACAGTCTCATCTTCCATGATGGTGGTATCATTATATTAGTTTAAAAGGAGTAGAGAAAGAGCAAGGAAGAAGCTGCAGAAGGGAGGCTCATTTTTGTAAGGACACCATGAATCATGTTCAGCATGTGCAATCTACTATTATATGCCCATTAAAAAATCATAGAATCTTATTACTATATTTATTTAAACGAAAAAAATCTGAAAAGAAGTATACTGAACTACAGATAGGGTAGTTCAAGGTTATTTATATTAAAACACTGAAGGCACCCTTAGTAATTACAGTAAACTCGGCATGCCTTGACTATTGTATAACCATTCACTGAAGTGTATGTATGCATGTATTATTTTATATCTATATAATATATAGAAATACACAGAAAAATTATTTTTATACATAACCAGGACTTGAGCCTTTCACTAGACATAGATTTGATCAGAATTTGGCTGATTAACTATGATGAACATTCACCAGATTGGCAGTTTTGCAGCTTGAGTGTAGTGCTTGAATATGCAGCTGTGGAAAGTAAGAACTAATTAGTTTGTTTGTGGGGTTTTTTGCTTTGTTTTGGTTTGGTTTTAATTAGTCATATGCTCTCCATATAGTTGGTTGGTTCCAGGGGACACAAGGTTTTAATAAAAAGCAATGATTTGGGTGCATAGGAGATCCAGCCATGCACGATGTTGAAGGTTTTCAACACCAAGTGAAGGGTGAGAATAATGCATCATCAGGACTGCAAGGATTAAGAACTCAGCAGGACTGAATCCTCTTTCAAGCAGAGTTCAGGAATTCCACCGGACCAGGGCTTCAGGTTAGGCAACCACAGGCATTTGATTAACAGGATTTAACCTTCAGAACTTGCAAAAAGTGTCATGGATTACTCTTTATCACCATTTTCTAAAATTCTGAAGAATTTATGCAATGTATTTGAAGTACTGTCAGGGTACACAAGCATACTATTTGAAATAGATGCATAATTGTACATGCAAAAATAAATCAACATCAGAATATTTCCTGAAATAACTTTAGTTTTAAAATTTCATACAAATACTTTTAGAGTATTTTGTACCTTTTAAAATCGGAAAAAAAAATATGGGGAAAAATCAATCATTTCGTATATAGCATTTCACTATATTTTCCTCTGATTTTTTTCAAAATAAAAAAAATCCAAGTCTCTCCAGCTTCCCTCCTCCAAAACACTACTGAATTCCAATACATTTTTAAAAATATTTTTCTTTCAATTCTGTAGAAGGAGGTCACTTGCTGTAACATTGAATGTAATAGCATTGGTTCAGCCATTTCTATCTAATGGTTAAATGTTAACAGAGAAAGATATCTGATTTGTATAGGAGCCCATCCACCTGGCAAGACATTTTTGTGTATAAAAGAGAGGAAAAAGCCACCTGCAGTTTTTTTGATTGAGGAAATATAAGTAAAAAAACACAGATTATGATTTCTCCCCTTCTTTTTTTTTTTTTTCTTATTGTAGTTAAACATTTCTCTCTTTTCTTCTGGTCATCTGCCCTATACCCTTATTCTATTTAATCACCTTTGTGTTTTAATGAGAAAAAATGTGAATGATTTTTTTTTTTTTTTTAATACCTGTTAAAACATCATTACTGACATCCTTGGAACTACTGAGGCAAATGCTCTGTTTCAATCAAATCATAAAAAAGACCCACCTCAACTGATCTGTTCTTTACTCCAGTTTATATCCAGGATGCAAAATCAGAAGATAGTCCAGAAAAAAGTCATAGCCCTGAAAATCAAATATGCTTCCAAAACACTTGTGAAAAATACACTGTTATTACTGCAAAGCCAGGCATATATGGTCCTTTCTCTAGGAAATTAGTTATTGACTACCAAAACCTAGAATAGTATAGAGAAATCAATTTCACAAAAATATCTTTATGTAAAATCTCTTTGTCATCATTCTCTATCTTAATCGTTCTCGGTGATGCCTCCTAGCTATCTAGGAGTATCTCAGTTTTTCCCACCAAGAGGTTAAGTTACCATGTTTTCTCATGAAAACCTTAATTCTTTTATCAGCAGAAGAGGAGAGTTGTTAATTCCCCATTCAAAAATTATTTTAATAGTTTGATTCCCAAATCAGTGTTAGTTTTATGAATGCCATTGATAAAAAAGAACAAAGATATTAACTTATGTGTTAGGAAACCAAATTCCTGAAAGTTACACTTTATTTTTACTCTTGTGTATTTTCAAAATACTAATGAAAATTAAAATAAGAAGTGGAAAACCTTTGCTAGTTAAATGTTTTCTTAGAAATAAGTAATCATTTGACTTCATAGATATAGCTTTAATCCCCATTGTTGATTCTCTTCACAGGAGAGAGAACACGACTTGTTATATTTCTTGGTAGTTATTTCCATTAGGATTTATATTTCTTAATTTTTTTCAATGTATAGATGAGACTGTGTGGTTTATACTTTTCACTGCTAACAGGACAGAAGTTTTTTAAAAGCAAAGCCATAGTAGAAAGACATCAAAATGTCAAATTCATAAAAAAGGTACCTAGAAGATTCAGCTTCTAGCTCGTCAATGGAAACCATCTGTCTCATATTATTTTCCTTGTAGTACTGAGTGTGTCACAGGATGAATGTCTAAGGACATCTGTAGTAAGATCACCATTTATTTTACATTTCAAGTATTCTCCATATTTTTTGAAAAAACACATTGCATAATAATAGATTTGAAAGTACTAATGTATTTTAATACCTTTAATAAGGTATTAAAACTAGTGAGAGAATGATTTATTGCAAAATACCATGGAAAATATGTACTTGAAAATATAGGCACTTGAGATAAGCATATACAGCAGCTGTTGGGCCAGCTGCAACATAGCATTTTTTTCTCCAAGCTTTTCACAGAAGCTTAACCACACAGTCATAATTTAACAAAACATATTCAGAAATATGTATACAGTAAAATCCCTGATTTGATGGAACTAGTCCCAGGACTGAACAGGAGCTAAAGACAGTGTAATTTTAAAGCATATTTGTATATTGAACAGTCTCTTTGGTAACAGTAGCATCATATTTGACAGAACTGTGTCCTTGGGTTTATATTCTGAGCTGATTTTTTTTTTTTTTTTAAAAAAAAAGCAACTCCAATTAGCCCTACAGAGTATCAGCACAGTTAAAAGTGAGTGAGCTGGAGTCTCTTCCTGCCTGTGTATTTCCAACAGAATTGTTTATTGAATTCCAATTATAATGTCAGTGAGTTCTGGTGTGTAATTCATTCCATTTTTCTCTCCCCAGGAGGAAATGAGAGGTGTCATCAGAGCTTAAGCTGAAGACAGGATGGCATCACTAGTAGTATATTGTCCTGCAAATTGTTCCCTACACATTACTGCAATTCTAATGAAAGAATACAAAATAAGTTTTGGATTCAGAAAAAAATCCCCAAACCCCGTTAAATTCATTTTAATCATATACGATGCCTATCTAATAAGTCACTAAGACACAGTAAATGGAATCCCACAGTTTTCTGAGTCAGTCTTTAAAGGGGAATCTCACTGAGTGGAGGTAATAGTGTGGAAGCTGGGTGCACCTATTGTGGAATAGAGGGAGGTTTTCTGATGCCTATTATTCAAGATTGAGAAGAAAGTGAGAACTGAAGAGGAGTTTTTCTTAAAATAATAATGATAATGAAGATGGTGGTGATAATAATAATAATAATAACAATAATAATGGTTTAAAATTAGACAGAATGCATGTTCCCAGTGAAACTATTCCTAACATTCATACAGCTATAATGGACGCTAACTTGAATATTCTATAAAGACTTTTTTCTGTGTAACAAGAGGTTTCTCCTATTCTTTTAAGTTACTCAAGCTTTGAGGTAATAGACGTATCTTCCTCTTCAGAAAGCCAATACATTTTGGAGGGAAAAATGATGAGACAACAGGATAGATAAACTAGGCTACAGGGTTTCCCTACTCTGCTTTCTCGAAAAAGGAAAAACAGGCTGATTATATTCAGTACAGTACCAGCAGAGCCAGCTAAGAAGTTTTTTTTTCTCCTGGTGTGTAGAGAGAAAAATGTTGCCACTTTGGTGGGATGACTGGCTCCACTATCTTCGAAAAAATAAATGAGGTAGGCTATATATTAGGCCTTTGGAGTTTCATGAAGCAATCCATTTTCCAATGAAAGATTTAGTCAGGTGTACCTAAGTGTATCCAGGGAACTGGTCAATGGTCGTCATACAGAGCAGCAGCTTTTTACACTCCAAAGTTTCTGTTTTACCAGTAACAATAGGGTCTTCATACTGACTGCTTGCAGTATGATGATAAATTAAAGAATACTATGCCACTGTTTTACAACTAATAGTAGTCAGAGCAATTACAGGCATTTATTACAACACCACTTTCTCCCTGTCAAAGTGGATCATCAGCTGCATTAAAGCAGAAACTAAAACATAAACCTTTAACCATTTTTTAATCAGACTGTAAATCTCAACAAAAAAGTTTGTTCAGGATGTGTGACGCTATACAGGATATGACTATGAAATGTTTCTGACTGTAGACTGAATGGTTTAGCCACTACATCAATAAATTTTACTAAAATTAGATACTGTTTTTCTTTGTAAATACACATCAGTTTATGCAAAATCGAAACAGCTCCCTTTCGTGGCCAAAATCTCAAATTGCAAGACAATTTACTTAAGAAAAATTAACTTTGGTAGCTGTCTCATATTAACACCTAAGCAATCTTGTGCCTGATACTTTCATAACACTTAAGTGTAACAGGGCAAATTTGTCTGAGTTTTAGCTCTATGTGTCTGTGTAGTGCAATGCAAACTGTTAATTTTGGGATACATATATTCATAGGGACTAAAAGACAGTGATAGCAAGTAGTTACTCCATATAGAATGAACTATCTATGATCCTAGAAAAAAAATGCAGCCTAGGGGAGTTCAGGAGTGGGATGAGACCTTGAAAAGCCAGGAACAACATGATACCAGAGGCGCCGGGCTACAAGGAACTCACCAGTGGCCCATTGCTGGCCATCAAATGAGAGCAACCCTGGGAGTGGCACAGGTTTTTGATCTATGAAGAAGACAGTGAGGGACCAATGAAGAAGCATAACATGGGTCAGGATGACCAGAAACAAAATAACTGATTTGGGTCAACTGCAACCTGAAGAAGGGTGGTCCCCTAGATTGGGTTCCCCCACCAGCCCCAAAGCAGTACTGGTGCTCACCAAGAAAAATCATTGATAAATGAGTCTGTGTTGGGGAAGTACTGATGTTGTTGCTCTATATACATATTCCATACTCTTCTGTTGCTCTGTGCCAGCTATCACAAATAGTAGGAAAGAATAAAGGCACAGTACTGACAATTAGTATGTGACTGTGATTCATGTGTATACATAGGTAAACATATAAATATACACACATATACATGAGTAGAGAGAAAGGCAAGGGTTGTATACATCAGAAGTGAATCTGTGATTGATCAGTTGATTGCTTGACATATCTATCAATCTATATCTAAACTATTATCTAAACTAACTGTATATGGGTTCACTAGTAAGTCGTAGTTAAAACTGGTGCCTGAGCGGACATTTCCCTTCTTTCCCCATTCCTGTTTCTGTTTTGTATTTTGGTAACCCAAACACGAGTTTGGATTCTGTAATTTGGATGCAAAAAATTGGTTAAGATAGAAATTTAATTAAAAAATGAATATCCAGAATTCAAAGCATGCTGTTCAGAGCGTAGTGTTACAAAATGGAAAATAAGCTTTCTCCTTTGCAGCTGTCACTCTTATATTGAATTGAGTCATGAGTCCCAAGATGTATCACTTATTTCTTCATGACCTAGCTCTTACAAATTAGTAATTGCAATAAAATTGGAGGTTTCAATAAAAAAACCCAAACAACCTAATCATTGTGATTAAAAACAATTGTTGAAGAGCAGTTGGAGGTGGAAAGTTACTAAGAAAAAAACCCAAACCCAAAACACCTAATTTTTTTTTTTTTATTGCTTTTAAATCAAACTTTTTTTAAAAAGGAATCAGGGAATGATCTAGGAGTTTTTTGATCCTTAAAATTGATAATAAATCACCTGTATTCTAAAAAACCTATGTACTGTTCTATATACATCAGAAGCCAGTGAATCAGGCACTATACACAGGAATCAGTGCAAACTGGAAGGCAATCTGTTTAATCTACAACATGGTCAATATTTCATGTAAAATTTAACACATATTTTCAAAAATATTATTAGGTATCAAAGGATAGACAGAAGCCATATGATATCTTTAACAGGGAGATCACCAAGATAATTCTTTGAGTTTCTTCCACTCCTGGAGGCTGCACAAAAATTTAAAAAATGTAAGATTGGTTTCCTAAGGCTAACTGCTTTTTAAAGACTTGTTCTTACTGATATGGGAATTCAGGACTTTAGAAAGACTGATTACTGTTTCTTAAGTCAGAGGCTCTGACGATTTTCTTCCTCCATTATGGTAACATTCTGAAATATGTGTTCATAAAAGGAAACTTTTTGTAGACTACTCCTATGATACCATTGTTTGTGCATAGTGTTTTCATTAGGTACTATTCGTAAACCCAGATATTTGGAAGTTACAGTTTGGTTTACCAGAAAGGAACTGCTTTTAACTGGGGCAGTGTTTTCCAGGCTCTTGGCCAGCTCTTCTGGGAAGGTGTTGACTACTTCTCCTGAGCTTAGAGCCGAGATATGAACAGCTGCAAAAGCAACTGCACACACAACACCATGAAAGGTACTGATAAGGTAACCAATTTCTGTGTAATAAGAAAGCATGATAAGCAGCCAGTGGGATGCAAGCAACCACTTTTTTTCAGTTGGTGTTTATGTGGGCTTGATTACACTGTCACTAAGGACTAAGATGGCTTTACTCCACTTTCACATGCAAAATATTACAGATCTTGTATTCTTTTTGTCTTACCAGAAGACGAGATTAAGCCTGTAAATATTCTCAAGATAAATCGAGACCTTTATTATTTAAATGTATTCATTTACTTCTTTGATAAAAAAGTATCTGAACCAAAAAGTCCCAAATAATTCAAGAAAACACTGTATGTATAAGCTGCATGCATTGTATTGCAACACTTTAATTTACTCTAAAAAAGCATTGAATCAGAGATATATCACAGAATCACAGAATCACAGAATCAGCTAGGTTGGAAAGGACCTTGAAGATCATCTAGTCCAACCATTAACCTAACACTGCCAGTTCCCATCTACACCATATCCCTCAGCGCTATGTCAACCCTACTCTTAAACACCTCCAGGGATGGGGACTCCACCACCTCCCTGGGCAGTCCATTCCAACGCCTAATAACCTGTTCTGTAAAGAAATACTTCCTGACATCTAGTCTAAACCTTCCCTGGTGCAACTTGAGGTCATTCCCTCTTGTCCTATCATAGCATACATTTAGAGTGTAAACTTAAGCAGCTCAGCTCAAAACATACAGATGAAAGGAGATGCAGTATCAAAACTATTTAGTAAATTTCCTGAATCTATATATTGTGAGCATATAGCTTTTCTTGTCATCCTCATGAAGATAGATGAAGGATGGAAGCATAAAAGATCCTTGGTAATAGAATGATAGAATCTTTCAGGATTGAGACATGAGAGTTAAATTTTGATCCAGTCTTGTCTTTACCTAACTGCAGTGGTTTTGGTGGGGTAGCATTTGTTCTACTGAGAAACTAATCAAAAACTATATATGCCCTTTCAAAGGTGAACTTGAAAGACAGTTCTGTTTTTTTTCCAAAAAGATCTATGTTAACATCCCTGTGACAAATCACATATAAAGTTTTTGGGAAGGAAGTCCTGAAACCATGAAGTTTGACCTGGACTTCCAAAAACCAACCAAACCAAGGTGCAAGGAAAAAGGAAATACCATCTTTCTCTAAGATGCAGTTTTATATTTTGTTATGAGACAGTATGGAGTCTGGCATTGAAGTAGTTTACTTCAACAAGCAGATCTATGAAGCAGTTGGCTCTTAATCCATCAGTGATAAAGTAATTTGCACTTTTCAGTACTCTATATTTACATTAGTATTTCACACTGGCATATCTAAGCTAAAAAATGACAAAATAGAGTGGGCAGCTTGATCCGAGAACAAAAAAGTCTTTAAATGAATCTTTAGTTTGTCTGCTCTTGCTACCTCATTAATCCTAAAAGGTGTCAGTCAGTAAGTCTAATAGCTATGAGCGTTAGTGCTGTGGTCAGTTCCAAATTATAGTATTGATTAATTGATTGTCTTCTTCCAGTTGTGAATTATATTAGTGCTGGCTCAGACTAGCTGGCTGAAGGCCAAAACTTAATCTCTTGTGAAAGGCAACAAACAGCTCCACGGTTTCACTGCTGTGGTTAAGCAAGTGATTGGGAAGCTAAAACTTTTTGAATGATTATCTGATAAGAAGGAATATGAGAGACATAATTAATATGTAGTTGGTGATAGTCTAATTCTAGTTGCTAAAGCAAGAAACAGGGTCCTTTTGTCTCCAGACTTGTACAGGCTGGAAACAATAATATATTTTGAATGAATTTTGAATTTTGAAGTTTGAATTTATATGATGGGGGAATAGGATGAGGAAGACAAATGAAATAGTCACTGGGTGAAACTACTTTAAGGAATTAATACAAACAGTTCTGTGGTTTCAAACTAAAATGAAAATTGGAAAAAGAAATGCAGGTCATGACCTGAGTCTTATTATTGATACTTGACTGGAGAAATTTGCACACCTGTCTGTCATGTGAATGCCTAATTTTCAAGAGCATTAAGCATTCCCAAAATTAACATAGAAGAGAGAGAAAAGTTGACATGTTGTTCAGTTTTTTGATTTAATAAGAGTGTAAGGTACTTGAGATAGCCACCATTTCATCTCCCTTCCTTTCTAATAACTCATAAAAGAAAGGGTTTGAAGTAATGTTTCTCTTTCCCCCAACACGGAAACATTTGTCTGTTACTGGTAATTTATATATCTATTCTTATTTGGTTTGATACATAACTAGACTTTTTTTTTTTTCTCAATTAAAAAAAATCCTAAGTAAATAAATAATAGTGAATTTATTTGTGTACTTTCTCTTAATCCAGGCCTGATAAAGTTCATGGGAACTGCTATCTTTTCCTGGTGACTCCACAGACTAGTAATGTTTCTTTGCTGAGATTTAACTTCATAGAAAAGCCATGAAAAGTTCTCATTCAAAAGAAATCCCTCAAACCCACAAAAACGTAGTAGGGTAAGAGTCAGGCTGGAGCACCTCCTCTGTGAGGACGTGCTGAGAGAGTTGGGGTTATTCAGCCTGGAGAAGAGAAGGCTCTGGGGAGACCTTATAGCGGCCTTTCAGTACTTAAAGGGGGCTGTGGGAAAGATGGGGAGGGATGTTTTATCAGGGAGGGTAGGGATAGAACAAGGGGTAATGGTTTTAAACTGGAAGAGGGTAGATTTAGATTAGATATATGGAAAACATTCTTTAATGGGAGAGTGGTGAGACACCGGAACAGGTTGCCAAGAGAGGTTGTGGCTGCCCCCTCCCTGGCAGTGTTCAAGGCCAGGTTGAACGGGGCTTTGAGCAACCTGGTCTAGTGGAAGGTGTCCCTGCCCATGGCAGGGGGGTTGGAGTTAGATGATCTTTAAGGTCCCTTCCAACCCAAACCATTCTGTGATTCTATGTTTCTATGCAATAAATAACTGAAAAAAAATTATTGTAGTGATATTATTGTCCAAGATACTAAACATTTTCAACCTTGCAGAAATTTAGAAAAAGTGAAGAACTTAACCCTGAAGCCAACTATATTGGACATAACAACTAAATTCTAATTCAGTGCAACCACATTATCCAACTTTAGATTTAATTCACCATCATTGTTAACAGTTAGTACTAAGATCTAGTAAACAGTAGGAAGCAAAATACTGACCCTATTTTTAATGAAATCAACATTATTGGACACCATCTGTAACATCAATCTTACATTAAGATGAAGGTTAAGGATTTGCTTCTTTGTGGGGCTGTGCCTCTGCTTTTTCCCCTTCCTATACAGTGTTAGGACATTGTATAGAGGCATTTTTCTCCTATTTCTGAGGAAAAACAAGTGATGGAGACAGACTTGGATGTAGTCTAATATAGTGCTCACTGCTGGGTTTGTGTGGTGGGGTTTTTGGTAGTGGGGGAGGGGGCTACAGCAGTGGCTCCCTGTGATAAGCTTCTCAAAGCTCTCCTGACCCCAAGTTGGACCATTCTCTGGCCAAGGCCGAGCCAATTAACAATGGTGGCTGCACTTCTGTGATAACGTATATAAGAAGGGGAACCTTGGGGGAAGTGTTTTTAAGATGTTGGAATGCTTCTCACTTTCCCACTCTGTTAAGTGTCATTGTTGTTAGTGCTTGAATTAAAGTGATCTTCTTTTTCTTCCCCTAACGAGTCTGTCTTTTGCCCGTAACCATAATGGGTGGATCACCCCTTTCTGTCCTTATCTCTATTCCTGAGTCTTTTATTTTCTTTTTTCCTTCCCATTCCTGAGGGGAAAGAGGTGAGTGAATGGCTGCATGATGCTCAGTTGTCCTCTGGGCTCAAACCACGACACTGACTGAGAATGGCTTAATCATTTTTAGAATTATGACATCTTTTTATCTGCATATATGTGCTAAGAGAAGGGAGCTACAAGCACAGGATACCCAAATTACTACAGCAACCAGTGCTAGGAGTCCCACAGATCATATCAGGCCATCAGAGCAATCAGGATTTCTATATGACAGAATAACAGATGAGAAGGAGTCATTTGCATAAACATAAATGTCTGTTTGTCTGTCTTACCTACTCTCTAGCTGACACTCAGAAGGGGGACAGTACTCTGTAGTCATTATGTCATCTCTGTCAATCATGCATGAATGTTCACACATTTTAGTGCATTAGAAAATGTATTAGGTGCCCCCCTTATGAAACTGAACCCTGCCTAATATATACCTGTAGCTTACTACACAGACTGAGGAAACAAGCAATGCTTTACATCCATAGAGCACAAAGGAGATTTAATAGCACAAGTTGTGCATCAGCCTGCAATAGCACAAGGTACATCAGCCTGGAAAGTACCTTGATTATGGAGAGAGGGAAGAGTCAGTGTTCAGCCAAGACCAGATGACAATTTATTATCCAAGTCAGGGTGCAAATATATAACATTCATTATATAATTCAGTTACTGTTGGTTAACAGAATTTAGAACACTTGCAAATACCTTTAATCTAGGTGGTGATTTCCTTTCTTGCTTTATTTCACTCATTAACAACAGTGGTGTTGTTCTAAAAGCACCAAAATAAAGGATGTAGCTGAGACTACTACTCAGGGTTAATAAATATCATAAAAACAGCAACTAAATTCAACCAACCTTGAGATCTATAGGCATCTGCCACTTCTTTGAAAAGCTTTAACTCTTGTTCTCACTGCTTTCAGATTGTCTAAACCTGTGAGATATCCATTCAACTCTGGTTTATCTCTATTTTTAATTTCTTATTTGCAGTAAGGAAATACATGTTTACATTAGACTGAAGATAAGAAGCCCAAGTACTTTTATTTCCTATATGAGGAGTGAAGAGCATTTAAAAGAATAAAATTTCTGGCATTCATCAAATTGAGATGAATTGGGTGAAACAGAGGATATGCAAGTCAGCCAATAAAAGACAGTGATGAGAATGATTCTCTTCCCTAGACAAAGGCACACACTAGAGACACATGTACAGAAGCCTCTTCCTTAATGAATGTGCTTACAATGTCTTCCCGTGCACATCTTTTGTCTTACTCTTCCCTTATGAAGAAGCTGATAATGCCCAGCTCTACACAAGAGGGAAACAACACAACAGCTTTGTTCAGAAATGGGTTTAACCCAGTCCTCAGCTAAGGGGGATTAAATCTACATCTCCTAGGTCTTTTCTAGAACTTCACTGTCTCTCTATAGTTTAGTTATACTGAAGAAGATCAATTCTTCCAGTTGCCAGAGGGTTATTTAAAGGAAATCTTTGCACAAATATATTTTTGATGATCCTACAAAATGGAACACAAATCCTTAAAACCAGAAAGGAGAAAAGTAGATTCGTGGAAATGCTCATTGTCAAGGAGTCCCATGCCAACAAATGGCTCAGACCACGTGTTGGTAATGGAATGAAACAAACAAGAGAACAAGCATTTTGTGGGATAGATTATTGCAGTTCTTCATTTTCTGCCAAGAGTCAACACAGCAGTTGTGGTTTGAGAAAACTGAACCAGTACAGAGCATAAGTATTTTTTCCAGTGCATAACTGGCCAAAAGAAAAAGTTCATTTGTTCTTCATACCATGTGCAGTAAATAAGTAATTACATGCACCTACTGAGAAAAGGTCCATGAAGTGTTAAAATTTTGATTTCTTAAAATTCAAACCACAAGATGTGTTACTTTTCTTGGGAGTCAGATGATGAAGACTGAAAAAAAAAAAAAACAACCCAACAAAACAGAGAAAGTTAATTTTACATTTTTGTCACTTATAACAAACAAAAACATTTTTAATGCTTAATTCTTCATCCAATATATTTTATTTGCAGTACATTAGAATGACTAAGTGTGGTAACTGCTCTGCCTCATAGAGAAAATGTTCATAAAATATAATACTTTTTTTTGCAACATATAAAAAATTATCATGTTAGTCTTTTTACTCCGTATATTCAGACACTTTTGTCTTAATAACTTCTTTTCCCCATTCTATTTGCAGCTAGTGCAAGTGAAGACCATTTTCTCTGACTATGTCTTCTCTAATGTTTCCATGGAACAAGAGTGTTATGTTCCTTTTTGTGAAGTTTTCTGTTAAGGGAGGAATTTTTTTTTTTAATCCTAAAGTAGCAAACACTTTGGGAGACATTAAAATTAAAATATATGAAATGATTGTAAACACAATTGGGCATTTGAGTCTCCAATAAGAACTCATGTCTAGAGCAGGTGGGGGTCTTTTACATTTAAGTTTGCATAGTTTGTACTCCACTTCTTTTGCACCATTTTCTTAAAGTATAAGTAAGCTTTTGTTTAGCTAGCACTCTAGTTTGTTTAAATAGACTCCACAATGGGATCAGATTCTTTGGTTTTCTAAGCATGACAGTACTTGCTGATTGATGATAAATACACTAAAGACAGAAAACACTTTGCAAACATGAAAATATAAGGCAGTTGATAGTATGAAATGTAATCATTTTAGAAAGTGTCATTTTCTTAGAAAATTGCAGCAATGGCTTGGGTTAGAGTTCTACAGACTACCTTATTCTTCATATATGTCCTCCTTAAAATAACTCAGGGCAAAAAGATGCTTACAATTACTAATTTGTTTTGAAAGTTCTTGCAATAGATGTTTTAGAAAGTCAAATTTTAACAAGACAATGTACACTCTGTTGCAATACTACGTTAACAATTAAGTGACTTATTTAAGAAAATATTTATAAACTACTAGGTATTTATCATTAATAATTTAAGACCAAAATCTTAATTAGAGAACTCTGGATCTTTACATGTTCATAAAACCAAAGAGCTAAATTATTACATGTTTAATTAATATGATTGTTCACTTACTTCCTTTTAATATGGTTACTATTATAACTAGTGGGCTGTTAGTACAATGAACTGCAAAATATTGGTTTTTTGCTTTATTAGACCTAAGCATTTGAACTGATTATAATTAAACATATGACTTCATCTGTTTCTTAGCTTTGTACTAACATGAATTCCCATGCTGATATGATCAAAACTTCTTACTACAGTCATTCAGCCTGCTACAACATTTACCTTCTTTCTTCCCTCTAGTTCTGCACCTGTCACTGCTCAGACAGGCCAGAGATTCTAGTACAAATTATTACTTAACTATCTGGAAGGCACAGCTAGATGTGTGTTTCTTTAACAGGGAAATCAGTCTTCTGTAGGTACCAGGTCTGAAGGCACATTGATATAAGTGAATCTGTGTATGCACTACTTGCAATGTGTAGGGTTAAAAGGCTGGAAACTTGACCCTGTACTTCTGTGTGCATCACCCCTGTGTTACTAACACTGAAGAAAGAATGGTTTTCTCATGCTTTCTCTCTTAGGCTGTGAACATTTATTGGGACAGTGCTCTTCCATCTTAGCTCAAGAGTATTTCTGTTTCCAGGACTCAAGACACTTCAGGAATGTCCAAGCTTCGGATTTAGTTTTCCAAATAGCAATGTCAAGATTTTTTTTTTGTTTTGTTTTTTCTTCCCAATAGAAGATTTCTCATGCCTGTTTGTTTCTACATGAACAGCAGCCATGTAGCATTTCTTTTCTACCTATCATTACATGGTTTTCTGACAATATAGGTATATTTTAGGGGTGAGTAATGTTTTTTTATATTCTTACAAGAAGTGAACAAACGTTTTCATTTTGTGGGTCTCTCACTTTTCTTACAAACTTGTCTCACAGATAAACTAGTACAAGCGGGATTTTGACAAGAACAACTTTTGACAAGAACAACTACATAGCAGGAATTTTAGAGTGGCAGTTTGAAGAGGTAAGCAATACAGTAAAACAGGAAAGTAAGAATATTTCATGTAATCAGTCCTCATGGCAGCAAATGATCTGAGTTCTAGTGTTACCTCCAGGAACAAAATTTTTTATAATATAGCTCTTGTCTTTTCTGGGTGGACAATGACCACCAATGACCACAGTGACCACCAATAATATTTTCAAAAGTAGCCGGCCAAGTCTTTGCCATGTTTTATCAATTTGTGATCAAAGAGGATACAATTTCTAATACGTCTTATTGTCCTAATTAAAAATGGGGTACATTGTGAACCACACATTCCAGTTCCTTCAAGATGAGTCACAGAAAAAAAAATGCAAACCCAACATTCATCAAAGGCTAAAGCAGAGTAGTGAAAGATACGAGACTATGAAAACTGCAAGCAGATACATCCGAAGCAAGAGGGCGAAAGATGACTTTTTATAATCATTGAAAGCCTAGATGTGGAGCAATAGTTTACAGAACTCCTGATTTTGCCAGTCATAAATGTAGGGCATTCATGTTCCTAAGACATCAAGCTAATGTGCAGCTAGCCTCTAGTTTTGTAGTGGACTTCCTGAAGATGCTGTGTACAACTGTACATCTCACAGCCAGCCCTGCCTCTGTTCCATGTAAATCTCTGATGAATAATAAATTTTCTTTTGGAGACATAATTAATCATTTCTGTATTTTACTACAATGACTACAAAATCTCAGTCTCATGGGCTTTGATAAAAATGGCCAAGGGAAGATTGGGTGGGGGAGGAAGTGGTGCCTCAAATACAGACTGTTATAAATCATATATAGAACCAGGGTTGTACCACTCATTACAGATGCTTCTTGAAAACCAGTAATAAAATAATCTTTAAGGAAATGAGAATGAAAAAGAAGGGCAGATGTAGTTTTTGGAAAAATAATTGATTGGTGGGATGGCAGAAGAGAAACAGGAAAGAACAGCATCTACAGGAAATCAACTGTTAATAAATATCAGAAAACGCAGTCAAGTGACAAGATAAGCTGCAGCATGTGTTCCTCCAGCTACAAAATGGAAATCATTTTCTATAGAAGAGATGCTGATAAGCCTTCCTCCTCCCCAAAAGGCAATCATTTTACATTTTATATTATTTGAAAAGAGCTTGATTATTTTCCTTTGAATGAAAAAAGATGATTCACATTTACCTGTCAACAGAATTTTTAAATCATGTGTTTCGCCTGCATACTTAAAGCCGTATGACCCAACCACAGCATAGTAGGGAGAAAACTTTAAGTGAAATGTAAATAAATAATAATTCATAGCCACAAATATTGATTTATCTTTGTCCTAATTTAATGTAAATTAAAAAACAAGGAGTCTATTAAATGTGGATTTTTTTCCAGTAATTGAATGCTTATGTACATTATTCTTATCAAGGCCAGATGAGACAGATACCCCCCAAAAATAACACCCACAATGGAAGTCAACATATGAAAATGATAATGGTGTTGTTTGAAGTCTACATTTAAAAGGAAAATAAGTAGCCCAGGTATATTTTGCAGTTCTCTAAACAGGGTTGGTGTAGTAGTGCATGCATACATCTGATAGGAGACAAGGAAGAACAAGTATAAATGATAGACAGTAAAGGATTAATTGGGTATCCAGCTTTCATTACCAGCAATTTAGCATCTGAATCTCCATTTTATTAATTAAGAAGGCTTGGAACTAGAGTATGATTAGGAGTTTAAAGTTTTGTGAAATGTTAATATGTTAACAATATTTCAATGATCTCCCTTCAGGACTCATGATGCCCTGAGTGCCTGCTTCTTGTCATATTTTAAGACAACTAGGAACAAATAGGCAGAGATCACAAACTCACTGTTTCTTCTGAAAGTGTCTATAAATCAGTAAATGAAAGAGAAAAGGATTCACTTTTTCCTGACGCACGAGTCAGAAATAACAATGTATTTTCAATGGAAAGCTGAATATTCAATGGAAAGCTGAATTACAAAAGATGAAACTCTCTATCCCTGTGGATAAGTTTTACATAAGAGTTTTCCAGAGAAGAAATCCTTTACCTTTATCAGTGGTACTAGTTGTAATGGTACTGTATCAGCAGTGCTGTCTTTCTCCAGGCAGTTCTGGGCAGAGCACTTCCATAGTGGATGACCCACTCCCTGCCCTACCTGCCTGGCACTCACATCCCTTCACCTTCCTCTTCCACTGGTGCTGTCCCAGGCAGCTGCAGGAAGGCTTCTGTAACAGCTCATACCACCCAAACTCTGCCCTACTCCCACTGCATTTAGGATTTTCCTACCCTATTCCACATGACAGCATTTGACTTTAGGGATCTATCAAGAGAAAATACAATTTACACTTGACAGAGCTGAGGGAAAAAAAATTCTCTAGGTTTCCTTTTGCTTGAGCCAAAAGAAGACCACAGCCTACATTGGGCAACAGGGATTAGAATAAGAAGCTAGTGACTCATGAATCTATATCACAATAAGTCTGAGGACATGTGTCTTTTTTTTGTATGATTAATTCTTATAACAAGAAATAATGAAAAATAGAGCCTAAATTCTTCTGCTTACTGAAGCTAGACAACTGAACTGACCAGACTTGCAATGAAGCAACTTTCTGGATAACGTATATATTAGTCCTGACATGAGTAATAATATTAAGGTGAATAATAGCAATCCCATAGCAAAAGAGTAACATATTTATTAAGTACTTATACAACATCTACTTCTCCTTATGGAGCCTGAAAATAAAGTTACCTAAAATAAGAAATAGCAACCTTTTTGTAGTCAGATTTGTGTCAGTTTTTACAGCTGACAGTTTTCATTCATTGACACTGACTTTAGAGTGTTATAAGGACAGTCCTCAAAAAAATGAAAAGTCCTTTCTGAAACCAAAAAAGCTTTTCAGAGAGTGACAAGTACAAGAACTATTTAGCATGTCAGTGAATTTTAATAATACTTAACCATAATTACAGAAATGTAGCATTTAATTTTTAAAAAGACTGTATGTAAGTATGACTAATGCTAAATATTTTTCAAAGTTAATGTATAAGTATTCCAGAGAGGACTGTGCCAATGAAAAGTGTTATGCAAGAGCAGATGCTGAATTTCAAAAATTTCTAGCCAGCATCTGGCTGTGATCACCAACAGTTGTGCAGATTTGTGTGAAACAGTCAGCAAAGCAACTGTAGAATCAGCTACTTGATGTTTTATTTAAATTCCACAAAACTATGAAACATCACCAGTCCCTATCTTACATCCATCATTATTAGTCTGCAAGTTTCACTTTTTGAAACAAAAATCATGATTACGTTAATGGAGACTTTCTTTTCTGGCACAAGGACTTTGAAGTACTTTTAATGGTGATTTTCTGATTGAATTTGTAACTTGTGCCACTGTGACTTCATGGTTATATTCTGCTCTGTGTGTGACAATTTCATCCCCATTGAGATGACCCATAATCACTAATACAAAACTTTAAAAGAGGTTAATTGAATATGGAAGTCATTATTGCAATTATTCCAGAAGACATCAACACTGAAGGATTTTTTAAGTGAATTGAATTTCAGGAATACAAAGACATTGTATTACCACACTATTCATAAAGCATTAAGGCTTCCTACCCCCATGCTCAGAAATGTTTTAATTCTGCCTTTTGGCACATTTCTGAAACATATGTATAGACTATAACCAGCCGTATTATAGCAAGGGAAGCTAGGTAAAGAAGTGTACATTTTCACTGGAAGATAGCCTCTCTACACACTATACCCTGTTAGATTTCAGGGGAAAAAAAAAATAAAAATGGACCAAACACAGATCTGGGTCAAGACCTTTGCTAGGTAAGGATCATCCAGGATGACAGCACACCCAAGAAATGCTAGCAAGCACACGAGACAGAGTTCAGATACTTTTTTCCTGTATTACAGTGAAAGGTGTTTTCAAAATGGAAGTTGGAGACTTCTTTTTCAGTGTCCTGAATACTTCAAGGCCTTGCCAGCTTCACACTGTGTCTGTGATGTATTCAGTTGCATCAGTTGTCTACCAAGGAAGGAGGAGTAAAATCAAGGAAAAGAAGATACTCTGTTTTTTTTTACCTAACTCAAATTCACATTACAGGGATGAGTCCTGGCCTTGTGGTCTGTATTTAAACACAAACAGAACAAAACGAATACTTTCCAACTTAGATTATCCTAATGTTCTAACTAGTACTATGGTCGCTTTTTGGGAGCTTTGGAGCTCTCTGTCCATGTTGTCTCTATCCAAGTTCTACTGCATTTGTCTCAAATAAAATTTCATTCATTTACATCTCTCTTAACAAGTTCAGGTGTGACTCAAGACAAAGAGCTTTTCTTCCCTTTCCCCCCATGCCTACTCTCAGGAACACAATCGGCAGAAAAAAAATTACAGCTCCTTCATTCTCTGTGTCCTGCTTCAAAAGTTGCCCTGCATGAAGTATTTGAAGTATCTGCATGAGGTATTTGCCCATTTTTGCTTCTGCTATTTAAAAAGGAAGAAAAACAAAAGTTTCTGTTCCACATGACTATATAGCAATGTGCAACTGACTCAACTAAACTTCACCAATGTAATTACATCAATTTTTTTCATTTTCATAAGGAAGTTCCATAAATTTTTTCACATAGTAGTAACAGATACTCTGGATGCTCTGGTTTTCTTTTCAACTGTCATGTAATTCAAGCCCCAGAACCTAGGAGCAATATGGTAATAGTAATGGTGGTTCAGCATTACTTAAAAGTAACATCCAAAGATCACAGCAAGCAGAGAAAAGCGCTTGTGCAGCAGTCTATGGGCGCTGCTTCTGGGTAGCCTAGGAAATCCTCTAGGTACCTTGGGCTGCTAGTGACTGCCAGAAAAGGGTCACCACAGGAGGCTTTTACTCTGGGAAAGCTCTAGCACTCATTTCTTACAACTCTTGTCTGCTGTTTCCAAAAAAAAGAGGGAGGTTTAGTCCGCAGTCAGCTTCTGCCAAGGGAGGAACCCAATGGCTTTTGGATGGTGCCAAGGAGGGTTTGTGGCACTGGATGTGAAGAAGGGGCTGTTGACCTCTGGAGGCAGAAAGCCTATGTTAAGCATAAGTGAGGATGTCCCCCAGGGCATGATCATGGGAGCCATTCTGAGCATCAAGGACTGCAGAGTATGGGGACCATCTGCTGAAATGGGACAAGAGCACCTTTACCAAAAGACTGGCTGGTGAGATGAGGGGAGATTCAAGCTGGTGAGATAAGGGTGGGAGTTTATGACTCCAAATCAAAGGAGGAAAGAGAAGACGGGTTGGATGGTGAAAAGTGCAGGATGGTGGAAACAAGGGTGGCCTCAGGAGTGATGAAAGAGGGCAAAGGAACATCTGCCTCAACTGCATGTATACAAATACTCTCAGCTTGGGAAACAAAGCAGGAGGCATTAGTGCTGTATGTGCAGACAGAAAACAACAGCAAAGTTGCAATGGCAGATGTGGTGGGTCAGCTTGCACTACCAGAGTGAGCAATGGGTGGATACAAGCTCTTCAGGAAAGACAGGCAGTGAAGACAAGGAAGGGAGTTGGAGCTGCCCATAATGTGATGGGGCAGTTCAGATGTGTGCAGCTCAGCTACGGGACAGAGAGCAGGCTGGCTGAGATCTTGTGAGTTAGGGCTGGGGGATAGGCCACTAAGTGTGACACTGTGGCAGGAATGTGCTACAGACCACTTAGCAGGGTGATAAAGTGGACAAAGCCTTCTTGAAATAACTGAGTCACAAGCTCTTGTTTTCATGGTGGTTTTATCCTCCCTTACATCTGTTCAAAGGGAAAATAACAGGACAAAAACTGTCAAGATTTCTGAAGGGTATTTGGTATAACTTTGTGAACAGACACTGTATGTGTCAACTAGGGGTGATGAGCAGTTGGATCTGCTATTCCCTCACAGAGAGGAACAGGCTGGAGATGTAACAATCATCAATGGTATCTTAGCTGTAGTAGTTATATTATTAGAGAGTTCAGAATCTTGAGTGGAGTGAGGAAAGAGACTAGCAGAGTGCAGGGCTTCAGATGAGCAGATTTTGGCTTATTTAGACATTTGTTAGATGGTCATCCATGGTAGACAGCACTAAAAGTCAAAGTTTCTCAGGAAAGTTGGCAGACCTTTAAGGACACCATCTCCAAGTATGAGAACAGTCCACCATGGTACCCAGGGAGAAAAGCAGACATACTGGAAACTAGCTTGACTGAGCAGGGAACGCTTGACAGAGCTACAATGCAAAAAAAACCCCATACAGGAGGTGGAAGCAAGCACAGGCTAGAAAGAAGGAGTTGAGAAACACTACACCGGCATGCAGAATTGGTGCTAGGAAAACCAAAATCCAACTAGGTTCCGAAATGACACAGATCAAGGACAGCAAGAGCTTCTACATTAGCAGTAAAGGACTGAACAAGGAAAATGTCCCAATTAAAAGTGTTCAAGTAGGGCAATGGCCAGCAGTGGATGAGGTTGAGTTGGGGATTACTTGAGACAATTTGACAACCCATTTCAATCTGTTGAACAACAACTGAGGTGGTGCCTTTGACAAGGCCATTCTCTGCCATCTTCAAAAAGCCGAGGAGATTGGGTGAGATCTCCAACCACTGTAGGAAGGCAAAAGTTACATGTATTTTCTATGAAGTTCAAAAGGAACAAATGCAGAAACTACAGACTGGGGTTGGCTTCACTTTGGTGTCAAGAAAAATCACGGAGCGATTTCTCTGGGAACATATTTCTGGACTCAGGAAGGAACAGGTGTTTGGAAACAGTCACCATGGAATTTTCTGTTTTTTAACCTGACTGCCCTGGTGATAAAAGTACTGGATCTGTGGACATAGATGACATTTACCTCGACTATAGCAATGTTATTGTATTCAAGTTAGGACATCACAATCTGGATGTGAAGACAACCAATAAACAACCAGTTGGATGGTTGGGCTCAGAGTGCCATGAGTAACTGGGTTGTACTCTACCTGGAAGCTAGCAACAAGTGCTGTAGTGCAGCGTCTATCCTGGGGCTAGTTCTAGTCAATATCTCTATCAGTGACCTAGAGGAGAGGATGGAGATCATGCTTATCAAATTTGATGATGACACTGAGGGGGGACCAGTAAACACGCATGAGGACCAGGCTGCCTTCTGACGGCCTGAATAAATGGAAGGAAGGGGCCGCAAATGACCCTGTGAAATTCAGCTAAGACAGAGGCTGAGCCTTAAAACCAGAGCCCTGAAGCAATGGCATTCTGGGGCTGGTGGTGCTGGGGAGCAGTTCGGTAGAGATGGCCCTGGGCCTTGCTGGGTAATGAGCTGAGCAGAGCCAACTGTTCCACAGCCAGCAGGGGCAGCAGCACGTGAGGCAGTGTGAGCTGGGATATAGCATTGAAGGATCACCCTTTATTCAGTATTTGCTATATCACATCTAGATATATTGTCCAGTTTTGGGCTTCTGATACAAGAAAAATATAGATTAACTGGAATGAAATCAGCAGAAGCCACCAAGAGGGGGCTGAAGCCCTAGACCTCTAAAGAGAGGCTGAAGTGCCAAGGCAGGCTGGTTCCACTGGGAGAAGGAATGGCTTTGGGGGTACCCAACAGCATCACAGCATCGATGGGAGGGGGTAGAGAAGATGCAGGTGGGTTCTTCACAATGGTGTGTGGTGGGAGGGTGAGAGGCAGCCGCACAAGCTGAAACACAAATGGCTTAGGCTGGATATAAGGAGAAACCTTTTGCCCAAACAATGGGACAGGGGCCCAAGGAGGTTAGGCTGTGTCTGGCTTTGAGGGTTTTTGTGCCTTGACGTGAAACCCTGCTTAACCTCGTCTGAGTCCAGAAATGGCTCTTCTCTGGACAAGGGGTTGGACTAGAGAATTTCTGCGTCTCCTTTAGCCTGAGTTATGCTAAGATATGAAGAGACCAAGATATGAGAATTGGTCAAATACCTTTAACTGAAGTTGAAATAGTTAAAATAGGAGAATACTGTTACAGACTCAAAGATGTATTTTTTCCAGGAAAAGATATCCAATAATCACCTAACTCAAAATAGCAATATTTGCTTATGAGCTTTCTAGTTGAGATTGTATTATCAATAGAAAAAATCTGGAAATTTAATGCTTCAGGGATTTATTTTTTCTTTAGCCTAATGCATGAGCACGGATATCTGGTGGATTTTCCTGTTTCTATTTATCTACTTATCAATAGGAAATGACAGAACGCATACTTTCCTCAGACAGGCTGTATTGCAGACCCCAGATGTATATAAAATCTGATTAAAAGTGCATGATTCAGTCTTTTAAGGTACAACATGGTTGGCTGTTTTTTCCAAATCTGAGGACATTTTCAAGGCTGTGAGGTCTCAGCTACTGGCTGACAGAGATAATGACAAAAGCTTTTCCTAAATGAGAGCCAGGAGCTGTAGGCAGATACTGTACGTGCATTTAATAACATGACTCAAGGCATTTAGCATTCCTGTAGGAATTCCTAAGATAGGTATTAATATATCCTCTTTTTCACATAATTTGAGAGTAGTATTAGCAGACAGACACAACCTAACAGTTCTGCAGTTTCAGAGGTCATATTTACAAAAGGTTTTTAAGTATGTAAACAAGCAAATAAATATCTAATGTGATTTTCAACATGCTGCCATGTCAGGCACAGTCAAAGCACAGAAGTAAAACACCTTAACAGACAAAATGTTCACATAGCTTAGAAGTTAAATCTGGGAGGGAAAATAAATACTGTAATATTGTATTTTCTTTTGGCAAATTTCAAATACCTAAACACAAGAATGAAATTTAGTATCTATGAGTAGGTATAGTCCTCTCATGTAAACCAAATGGAGTTTGGTGTCTCTCAGTGACTTCCAAGATAAGCAGTGCTCTAGCTGATTTAGTGCCTAACTACAGGACTTCTCTGTAATGTCTCTAAACTTTTTGTTCTAATGTCTTTGCAATTCCCAACCTAATTCTTCCTGAGTCTGCTGTATTTTGTGGTAGCTGCTTATAACTTATTGCATACTTAGTGTCTAAGAAGAAAATCAGGCCCATTACCAATTTCACAGAGGCTGTTGCAATATGAAAGAGACATACTCCATGACAAGATTAAACATGGGTTTTTAAGAAATACATTTAGACCTAAATGTATAAATCCTGTTTTATTCAGGCTTTAAACCAGTTTAAATCTAAATTAATATATTCATATTTCTAAACATGTTTGTTAATTTTTGATTGTGACTGCCAGTGCTAATGAGAAAACAAATAATAATAAATATATTAATGGATACTTTAAATTTGAAGTCATAGGATACACATGGGTGTCCTTTGCTCATTGTGGCTGTGTCAGAAAAAACATTGAAAGCAGCATTTCCCAAAACAGCACTGATACCTCTGGGTTTATGGTCTACTCCTATGTTGTTGCCATTTCATAAAGCAGTGTGAAGAAGCCTTTTGTGGAATCATGACACTCAGAATAGAGGAGGGGTCTCTTCACAGACACCTTCCCACTCCATTCTCCACCAGGATGCAGACTCCTCCAGGCAGCCACGGGCATGTACTATATACATGGAGAATTGAGATTTGTATATCCACTCATCCTTCTTTTTTAGTGCTTGTATCTCTCCAAGAGATAAATTGTTAAATTGATAAACCCTCAATTTATCGCATTCATACAGTAGCTAAAGAGATTATACAGTGGCTAAAAAGTGCTATAGTTCAATAGCACCCTATTGTTCAATATGGAGTGCCATGTATCCCAGTTATTATACCATATGCAAACTGAAATGTTAAAAGTTTTAGAAATAATAGTAGTTCATTAGAGAAAGGGAGGGAAAACACATAATCAACAGAGGATGATTTTATCATTGAAAGAGTTTCTCCTGGAACAACCACTGACAGCATTAAGGGATCACTGCTTTGACGAAATATGCCTTCCCATCACTGCCATGCATATAGCAATAAAAAAAAGATGAAGCCTTTCTGCCTAGTGCAGAAAACAGGCAAATAGCAACAACCAAATGTGACCAAGAGAGATACAAAATAAGAATAAGTTTATAAAAAGCATGGTGGCTGTGTCTAAGATTGTTTTTATTTTGAAACTTTTTAGACTGGAACCAGAAATAAAATCCATTTGTTAACTAAGGGCTTCGTGATTATACCAAGATAAAAGAGCAGTATCAGCAGTGTTGTATGGCCATTAAAAATTATGTAAGAAGAAGCAAAAGTTTGTGTTCTGAGTGTAGAAAGGGGAGAACAGATGGGAGGGTGGCAGACTGACTTGTTACTTGCAAAATCATAAAGCAAGTTAAGAGAAAAATAGTCTTGGAGATATGTGTCCTTTACTACCTAGGCTACACAAAGATCCTGATTCAGCAAAACATTTAAGTTAATGTTTCTTAAGTCAGGAAGTGCAACCCACAGAACATATTAATTATAACATATACATACATTTAGAAATATGAAAATGGAACAAACTATATGCTGAGGATTAGTACACTGATAAGTAGAGCACAGAGACTAAGGGCATTAGGTAACTGGCAGTTTCGCAGTGCCTTTTTTTCTTCACTTGTTTTGACTTATGATACCTTCAGCAAAGCTCTTCAGAAGGCCTTCAGATTTAATTAGTGTTCTACAAAATAATGGTGATAAGCTGTAAAAAATCAATATCATTTAAGAGATTAATACTGTTGTATCCCTTAGGTTCTTCAAGTTAACCAATGCAATTAGACAGTTAAGAAATTTGGCACTACATTCTATAGAATTATTTAAAATACAGAGGTTTATATTTTAATAGTAATCTTTCTCTTGTCTGCCAAGACATCTTAAATAAATTTCAACACTTGTTGAGAAATAAGAATAAAATAAAACTAAACAAATGTATGGTCTTTACTCCTTCCATAAAACAAAAAATATAATACTTGTAAGATTTTAATTGTTAGCACAATGCTGCTAACTTTGACAAATAGAAGCAAATTTTTAACATGTATTCTGCTTTATATATAACAAAGGTAAATAAAGATATATATAAAAAAAAGAGTAAGGTAGTGGAAAAGGTACATCACACATTGCATGTAAGGATTTTAAAGTTTATGTGGTTTAAGTGCAAAAGTAGGCTTTAATAGATGTCACCAACAACTTACAGCTATAGGTCTTTAAGAAATACATTGTAGAAAAATCAAGAAATACTCAGTTGACAATCACTTGTCTAAACAAAGTGCTAGTGAGCTAACTGCACATAATTTTCAACACACACATACACATACATATATGTGCATATATAGCCAGCAGTAACTCAATTTATAATTCCTCAAACTAGCAGCAGTGTAGCAATTCTGTGTTTTAATGTTCCCTGTGAATATTAACCTCTAGTACTATTAATCTCTACTAATCTCTAAAAATGTCTCCCTACATTTTTAAAATGTTGGAGAACGGTTACTGTAGAACAGCTATTGCTCTGCGAAGTCACACCCACGGTTTCAGACCACTCACTTCACAGAAGGAAACATTCTGCCATCATCCCACAAGTTCTTCTTGTTTCTAAGAACTTTGAGGGAGGTAGCTTCATAACCCAGTAAAAGGGAGTCAAATCTGTTCAAGTTCAAAAATGGCAATATTTAATACAAATAAGAATTTCAGCTCACTCATCAGAGATTTAGAATGGGCAGCAAGAAAAAAAAAAAAAAGGTGTGTATTTTCTTCACTGTGTTAAGGATTTGTAAAAAGGTTTTTAAAAATGACTGGAAACAGTGTTTCCTTTCTAGGCAAGCTGCAAATGAGAAATAATGGGCATGTCATTAGAAAAACATTCCTGGATGATGTTATACTGTCACCTGGACCGGTAAGAGCCTAGACAGATATGGGTAAAGAGTAAAGGTAATTTCATATCAGACCTCAGCCAAAGAACCCTCAAAATGAATGGCATCTTATTCCTGCATTGAAAGGACTCTTAAAAGAGATTTCACTTTATTATTTTCTTCTGAAACAAAGATTCACCAAAGAGAATAAGGCATGTAATCTGACCTAAGAGTCTTGGTCCTAGTGTAAATATCAAGTAAACTGCTGTAACACTAACCTTAAAATTACCAGTGTTTTCAGAAATAGGTGAAATAGTTATTGAAAGACACAAATTAATCTGGAGTAGTTTTGTATATCTCTAAGGGTGGTAATTTAGTCTAATGGGAATTTAATAACTAATTTTAAACACATTACTAATCTGATGTTTTGCTTACAGTAAATTAGAACTACCGAGATTATAAATCACTTATTTAAAAGGAAAACAAATCTCAAATTCCACTGAAAACCTCTCTTAGCTGACAAACAGCAGGTAGGAAAAGTCTTGTTGTTTTCAAATGAGTTTCAATCAATTTTTGTTTTCGTGTCTTGTACATAAGTAAACACAGTTAATTAAGGCATCTTGCCTCCCTGTCTGTCATACTGCAGCTGTAAAAGCTAGATTACTGCGTTTAGTCACAGCCCTGAGCAAGGACCAGCACAGTGCAGCACTGCTTCAGGAGGCAATTTAGATAATTTTTAGGAGGCATCTGTACAAGGCAGCAAGCTGTATCTCTTGGAAGTGGGAAAAACAGTCTTTCCCTGGGCACTGTAAAGTCCTATATACTTTTGAGTCCCTTTTTCCCCCTGTGTAAGATCCTCAAATCAAGCTGCTGTCAGTGGGTGGCAGCCCACTGAGAGACCAGGGGAGCAGCTCCTGCCCACCTGGGTAAGATGTTAGGAAAGGACACAGTCTGTCCTTATCTAAGCAAAAGAGATTATTCATAGCGTGCATAGAGGTATGCATGACAGCTGCATAAGTAAGAGTTGTCTGTATGGTAAAGAATTGATGTTTAGATTTCACCTGGAGGCATCATGATTTTTACTTTGAATAACAAATGTGTAACTTTATAAAAATTAGAAGTTCAGACAGGTTAGTACAGATGATATTTAGACCTTAATTCACTGCTCTCTGCAGCAAGTCAGCAGCCTGGACGATGTTCCCATGAACTTTCTCATTATCACTCTAATACACAGACACATTAGACTAAGGCATTTGCAGAATAACAGCTTTTGATTCAAATCTTCCTTTTCATTCCTTAGATTTTTCAGTTCTAATGGTTTAACTGTCACTTCTTTAATGTCTCGATTGCAAGTGAAAATTTAGTAACTGAAGGAGGAGGCATATTCATTAATGCAATGTTATTTTATTTTCTCTGGGCAAAATTTTAGTCATTAGCATTTCAGCATTTTAGTTTTTGCAAAGATACAGCCACATAAAATATACATAGGCTTATGTGGTTGTTGAGAAATTGTCATGAATAGTTACAATTTAAGAATTTTTTTTTTCTTTTGTGGAGACACTTTTTAAAGAAATGTATATCTCTCCTCTGGGAGACTGAAAAGAGGGAGTCTAAACCATAGAAAGCATGAGCACGTGAAGTGCACACTGGAAGGCTGGGAGTCTGAAGGCAACTTGTGAGATATGTCTTTGCTACTCATGTTCATATAGAGATACACAGTCCAGTTTAAAACTTAATATACCAGATATAATATGTGTTTATTCCCAAGCAACATGTGACCTGAAAGAATAAGACAGTGGCCGGCATGCTTGTAGCTTTTTGACTATAAGGCCATGTTCTAAAGCTGTTTTGAACTTCACTGTTCGGACTAATTTTGTTGAAGCTACATCTGTAATGGTGTAATTCACCTCAGGTAATGCTAGTGACTTAAGGAATAGGTTACAGATTTTTTAGAGCTGAAATATGTAAAAACTAGAGACAGAAGTAAAGCTAAATAAGCTATCAGCTTCTTTTATTTGATAAATCATAGCTGCTTTAATAGAAAAACAGGTTAACTAACCAACAAGCCACTTTCACATAAGGAATAAACTCTATGAAAGACCAATAAAGTGAATTCTAATTACAACTCAAAAAGGACAAACAGGAAGTGACAGTGACACTGATCAGAATCCAGAACATCAAACATGAACTACTCCTTCTTTTTTCCCCCTTCATTTTTTCTCTCTGTAGGGACATCTAGTGAACAGTCCAAAATAAGATTCTATGATATGGGTAACTTTGTTGGATAAGCAGTACCGGGTTAATGTATTCTGGACACCAGAACATAAAATTCAGATGTATCTTGATCTCTGTGAACTGATGACAATGAAGAGAAAATTCTTGTACTGTAGATAACAGTATTAGGATAGAAAAAGAATGATGGAGAGACGATGCAGGGAGAAGACATTCACCTTATTAGCAGCTCCTTTTAGGCTTAGAAGCATGAACTGAAAATGTATTTCTTGTGTGGAATTTCTGTGTATGTTTGCAGTGTGAGCTTTTACAGTGCATCTACATAGGAGGATTCTTAGACTCGAGCTTCTCTGAAACAGCTTATCCTCTTATAATTCTTACCTAAAGCTACTTTATTGATGATGAATGACAGCATGACAAACTAATACACAGATGTAAAAGAAATGTTTATCATCTACTGGAAAAATAATGGTTGGAATTGGCAGTCACTAAGAACTCTCATTTACAACATAACAGGATTTGGGTACACCCTGCTAAGGAGAACAGTTTTAGATATCCCTGTTATTTGCTGATGGACGTCATGCTTGCTCCAGCTGTCAGGAACACAGCTGTTCTGTTTCCCTTTGAATGATCAGTGCTGCTGATGCCCTCCAGCTAGTATGTTCTTTGATAAGGTCCAACGGAGAGCTGCAAAAGAGCTGAACACTGGGCTTCCATGCAAAATGCAAAAACAAATTTCACAACAAATTGCATTTTCACTGCTGCCTGATGTCACCCAATTAGAATGGGCTGAATTCGTTCTAGTACAGTGGCTTGGAAGGAATCATAATGGAATATTTTTTTCTTATAATTGTTAAAACAATTTCAGGGAAAGGTAGCCATCTATTAAAGAAGATGGTGTCATAATACTCTGCATAATTTATTAAAGCTGCCTAAAATAAAAGAATTAGATCCAAAGGGCCACATTTTGTAACTTCCTTTTGAGATTGCATAAGTGGCAATGAAAATATTGATTACAAATTGTTAAAACAATACCTATATTTTCTTCCTTAAAAATGTGGAATCTTTTGTTTATTTTCCTACTGTTTCAGAATTGCGTGTGCAATTATTTAGATGTAGATAAGTATACGATGCTCAGAACAATTTCTGAAGTTCTAATTGGGTGAAAGTCACGAAAAAACCTTGATGTCAAGGAAAATATTTACCTAGGTGTGTAGAGGATATTGAAGGATTTGGCAAACCATTAAAACAGGGGCAAAACCACAGAAGATTGTATATACATCATATCTAAGACAGTATATGATACTTACTGTGAAGACACTCAATCTGAGGAAAAAAACAGGGGTTCTCCCGACTCTTCAATCTGAATATATTCTGTAAACATTAAGCTTAATTCTTTAAATTCTTTTTCCTGAGCGCTTAAGTTTCATAGTGTTATGGTTCTCATGGGCCAAAAAGTCATATTGCATAAACCAGTGTCAGTCCATTAATTTACAAGCAGCATATCTGTGTGACTATCTCTAGCTGGGTATGTGATGCACTGAACTCTCTGGAAGTAGTTCTAATTCACGTTTGTGTCAAGAAACTCAGAGTCGTACTCTCTCAGAAGTAAGAAATGTTTTCAGTACCCATCACATATATTTTTCAGTAATAAAATTGATGAGCTCTACACTGAAATAATTCCTCAGGCAGAAAGAAATTATTTTGTCATTTCTAAATATTCCCAATTTTCTGAGGTAAAATTCCTTACCTTAAAATAAACTCCCTAACCAAGATAAGTTATACCTTATTTCAAAGAAATCCTTCCTGCACTTTTTGCCTTCCTTTTTTAAATATTCTAAAAGTACTCACCATTGGTTTATAAATCTGATTACTCCTGCACTGATCGAATTGAATAATTTTTTCTTCTAAAAGATTCTCACTTAACCAGTTAAATAAAAGCCTGGAGAAATTATTTCTTTAAGTCAGTCTCTTTATCCATCTAATAAAGAAATGTCTTTTGAGGTTTCAAACACTGCGTTCAGATAAGGGTAACACCCATTTGATAAAAGAGTGTTTGAGTTTTTTCAGAAGTTTGGGGGTTTTTTAGTGTTTTTTTCAATACTATTTTAGTTCATGGGATATTGTTATGAACTTAAACTTAGTTCTCAAAAAAATCTAGTTTTAACGACTTCTGACTGTGATATTGAAGACTTCTGTTGTTTCTTTCAGATCTGGAAACTGCTGTCCAAAGAAGCTGAGGGTTGATGTATAGATGGCAAAATTAGGTAGCTGCCAAAAGGCTGTGAAGCACTGTAGATAGCTTGTCTGTGAAGGGGTCTGGTTCAGGAACGAACCTGAGGTTCAAGAACTGAGATGTAATGTCACAGTCTAAAGACTTCTTTTTTTTTTTTTTTTTTTTTTTTTTTAAGATTACAGAATCACCCACATACACAGCTACAAAGTGTTAGGAGGAGAAGAGACCAGGAAAAGAGACCAGTGTAGAAGACAGTACAAGTGCAAAGGGAAGGAAAATGTTTAGAAAACTGAGAACACTAAGATTAATAGTGTTGTATGTCTTCTGGAAGGGTAAGATAGTGCTTCCCGAGACTCTGAAGATAGGCTTTAAGATGCCTGTGCCCTTCTGTACAAAAGCATGTTATCTCTGACCTCTTATGCAGTTTTCTCAAACTAGGTGCAATTGCACCTGCCAGAATCATATGTGAGTGAATACCATAGTCCCTGATATATCCTCCTCCCTGTTAATGCTTCCTCATTCTTCTCCTGCAGGCACAGCCTTATACATGCATGGTGCTGGACTGGCAGGACAGTAATGAACAGTGCGTGGTGAGAGAAGCTGCTCCAAACCACCAGCAAGTCATCCAACAATGCCAGAGGCTGTATCTCTGGGAATTCAGTCTTAGAGAGATCATGAGTGCCTCTGCACTGTTTTGCAGTGTGACCCTTAGCAGTTAGGAATTTATCCAGTAAGACAACACGTGAAAGTAGGACAAGACATTGAGTGCTAAGTTAGTGTGAAATATGATCAATAAAGTCTCTAGAAATGTAGCAAACTATTGAGACAAAGTGACTTAGTGTGGGAAGCTGGGAACACAGATGTGATAAATGTACAAAGCACTTAGTTGCATCACCTTTCTCAATACAGTTGCTTGCAATTCCATCTTATCCCACTAACTCTTCAACAACTTTTTATTTTCTTTTTCAGGAATTTATAAGACATTTAGCAAGGGACATTCAAGAACATTAGCAATAGCTAGGTGTTTTTTCCAAGTTTGCAAATCACATTGTACTCATGGTTAGTATAAAAAATAGTATTTCTTATTAAACTAGCTCTATTATTACTATAGGTTTAATATTCCTAACAAGGCAAACAAAGTCTTTTTTTTTTTTTTTTTTTTTTTTTAAATCTAATAAATTGTGTCTCAGAAGCTTTACACTGCATTCTAGACAAGAAAGATCCAGATAACTTTCTAGGTCTGAACTTCCTAATGTCCTGTGGAAATCACAGAATTACAGAATCATACAATGAATGATACAGGAAAAGACCTCTGCTGCAGAACAGAAGAATGGGCAGGACCTGAGGAGGATGCTCAGGTTGCTTGTTAAGTCAAGTTTTGAATATCTATAGAGACAGAAACTTCACAAAATCCCTGGTGATAGGGATTCCAATATTTGATCCTCTTCCAATATTTGATTAACCTGTTGAAGTGTTTGAGCAGTGTTTGTTAAAAAAAAAAAAAGCAAAACAGCTAAGATTTCCTATATTCCAACCTGTGTTTGCTGCCTTTTCTCTTTACATGTCTCTGAGAAGATTTTGTCTTCATCTTCTCTAAATCCTCTCATTAGGTAGTTAGACAGCAATAAAGCCTCCCCTGACTGAGCCTTCTCTTAAAGCTGAACAAATCCCAGAGGACTTGCTCCATGATCTTCCTGTGGATTGAGGTGAGGCTGATTTACAGTTCCCTAGATCTTCTCTCTTGTGTTTTTTGAAGAGATACATTTTTCTGTTACCTATTTCAATATGTTAAGGACACCATTTCCACTGGGAATTGCAGACACAGATTTTGAGATTTTGCAGAAACTATACCTTATTTGCAATCTGTCCTCCAGTCTAGACTTGGTTACCTCATTAAAGGTGTGGTGAACATGATTAAAGTTCTTGTTTTCTCTTCCTAACAGCTATGAAAAACACAAAACTGAATCAGATCTTGAAACATTATTCTTTGCGGATTATACAGAGTTGTCACATGAAATCCTTATAGTTTCTGAAAAGTCATAAAGTCTCTCATAATTTTCTGAAAGAACTTTTACATTTTGACTCTATAAGATTGCTGTAAAGCCTCTGTAATATTTCAGAAGTAAAATAATTTGTACTGGGGCTTCTTTTTTACTTTGTGGAAGAAGGTTGGATGAATGGGTACAACACGAGTGTGAGAGCTGACTTGTAGCTCCCTGGAACTAAGAAAAACAACCTGAGAAAAAAAGGATGAGAAACAAGACTTGGTAAAGATAAAGGATGGGGGGAGAGTAGAGGCCCTTTTTGCTGAGGAATGTCTCAAGCACTTGCAAGTAACAAAACTATAGTCACAAGGTGGATAATGTGGAGGCTGAAGCTGATAAGGCTTTATGGATAGCACAAGATTCAGTTGGAGGAAGGAACCCTGTGAAGAGAGGACAGTGCTGCTCTAGTGCACCTTGTAAAGTTTCAAGGGCCGTCTGTCTGGTGAATGACCTTTGCTTCATTATCCATGAAATGCATATGAAAGTTGACAACCCTGCATATGCTAATGCAGATTAACAAGATCATGCTAGTTACATCATCATATGATTCACCTTACCCCTCTCCATGCATATGATACATAAATAGGTAGGTTGACCTAGGTGAGGAACCCAAGAAAAGTGTGGATAAATTGAGGTGGGGTGAGAAATGAAAAAAAAGAAGTGAAGTGAAGCAAAGAAGACAGATACATCCTTGAACCCTTATTGGCAGGACCAATGCAAGGACCTAGACTGGTGATCTCTATTTCTACCTCTCTCTCTACCTTTCTTCTTTTCTTTTTTGCCTTTTTCCTTATTATCATTAGGTAGCGCAAGGCGTACTATATTGCTTGCCATAATTCATTATATACTTAATCAATTATCATGTACCCACTTAGTACATTGTGGGAAATTAATAAATGTCTGGACTTTGAGACTTGTCTCACCATTGTCCACTCCATTGGGGATTTATGAATATAAGTCACTTGTTTCCCTCTTTTGAATAGGATGTGACATTAAAATTGGTGTAGTTGGCAGGATCCCCTTCAGTGTTGGAAAGTCCTAAGAAATACTGATTCTCTATCCGACAAACTTGGACGAGGAGAAGTGGCCCCTCAGCTGTATGCTGGGGGATGATTGGAGGGATACCAATTCTCCATCTGACAAACTTGGATGAAGAGAATTGAGAAGTGACCTTTTAGGTATAAGCCAGGAGAGGTTTGAGCAGTGGCAAATCATGACTGCCCAGGAAATGTTGGTACTTGACTGCTCCCCTATTCTTGAGAAACTGAGGGAGTATAAGGCTTGTCGTACTCTTTCCGGAATGGTCTGGGCCCACAATAATTGGCATGATCCGGAAGCTGCCTGTTGGGCAGGAGGAACAGACTTCTTGGAAAGGGGAGATCCAGCATGTATTGAGACCCCAAACATAAATCATTTGACCGAAAGTCTGCAGAAGGCTGCTTGTCTGCAATTATTGCTCGACAGACATTTAGTGCCTCAGCAGCCTTCCCTGATGCTATTAATTGCTAACCCCAATAGAATGACTCCCCTAATTTGGGGCCTACCTGACTCTTTGAAATTGTATGCAGTACAACTACCAGATTGTTTGTGGGACACATTAACCCCATGGGAGAGGGAGACAAAATCAGCAAAGGGGTACTATGACTTGGAGATAGGTGGTCCAAGAGTTAATAAATTATGCACAGAGAATGGGCCTTATGGGGGAACAACTAAACCTAAGCCCACAGTAAGTAGATTGGAACAGCTGGAAAGTCTGCACACACCCCCTGCAAGCCTCAGGGGCAAATGGAAACCTGTTGTGGGCTGAGGAAATTGAACAGGGGAATCCCTAGGATTTAATGGTTGGTATGTCTGTTAAGGCTTTAGAAAAGCTCATTTGAGCATGAAAAGGCAAAAGGAAGGTGCTGCCCTGAATTGAGCAGACCTCTCAAGACAGTAGGAGGGTGGAACCCCAATCTGGTAACATGTCAGCCACTGCCCCTCAGACACCTACTGCCTCTGAAAAGGACTTGATTGAGCTTGGGATGGGGGGTTGGTACTCCTCTGTTGCCTATGGATGAAGTTAAATAATAATAACATAGTGTTTTTAGAAATTACGTCTCTAGGAAATTTTCTACTCTGCTCATTCTGAACTTGTAAATAGAACAATGACAAGGTCAATTACTGATTTCAGACTTTTGCAGTCAAAAGAAGGAACCAGGAGATAAGGGACTGAGTTACTTCAACTTTGCATAAATAATGCATGCCTTGCTTACAGCTATACCTTTGAAAAGGAGCTAAAAGTTTGCCCCAGAAGGCACCAAGGCCAGATGATTGAGAAGCAAGGTAAAGGTAGAAGGGGGAGACTGAGACCACTGACTGAATTTAAGACTAAAAAGACTTTCTCCCTCCCCACACCTGTAAGGAGCGTGCATGCTAATTGACATAGCAAACGAGGCACATGTAATTGTAATTACAGACCAATGAGTGTAAATTTAGATAGCTTTTTACTAATCATGTAACAAGATAAATAGACTGTATTCCTTAGTGTGATGTGCTAGCTTTGTGCAGTCACCACCTAGCACCCATCCCTGTGCAGACATGAAATAAATAAATACCTCTGCTCTGTGTGTATACTGACTTTTTGCACACCGGGTAACGAACTCTCATTGATGGGATCAGTGCAGGAACCCAGACCAGTGATCTCTATTTCTCTATTCTCTCTCTCTCGCTCTCATATTTTTTCCCCTTTTCCCTTATTACCATTAAGTAACTCAAGGCATACTATATTGCTTGTCATAACTCATTGTATACTTAGTCAATTATTGTGTATCCAATTAGTACACTGTGGGAAATTAATAACTGTTTGTGCATGCTCCTTGAGATTTGTCTCACTGTTGTCCACTCTGTTGGGGATTTATGAATCTAAGACACTTGTCTCCCTCATCTGAGCAGGATATGACAATGAGGAAAAGACTATTTATGTGACTGGGGCCCATAAATGGTCTTCTCCTCCTCCTGTAAAACTGTGTCAGCATCTGCAGAGCATGTAGATATTGGGCCTGCTTATAAACCGATATATAGAGACAGTTGTTTCAACTCTTGTGCTGGAAACTTCGGTAGATGCACAGTGTTATCAGTAGTGTTAAATAGGAAGCAAGTTAATTTTTCCATAATAGACATATTTCACATAGACCTGCACTTTTTATTTTTATACTTAGCATTTTTCATTTTTTTAAAATACAATCAGTCTTTTTCTTGCTGGTAACATTTCTAAACATCTGCTCTCTATTTTCTTAATATTCTATGTAAAGATCACATTAAATATTTATGGAATTCAGAATTTGATGCTTTGCTGCTAAAGGCAAGTAGATAAGAGACCAAAACTCTTAATTTCTAACATAAACCATGATGAAATTGTTAAAGTTAAAAAGAAAGAAGGGAAAAAAGCCCTGTTCTCAAAGTATGAAAATTGAAAGAATGGGTAGATGTTTTTCCACCTAGAAAACTAGAAATATTTGTAGGATTTTAGGTTTAGTCTGCATACAGAATTCATTTCACGGAGCAATATTCATATTTATGTCTGCATCTTTCACATACACTTCACTAATAAAACTATACAGATGAATAGCAGTATGGCCATCACCAATGTACAGGAAATGGTATCAGATTGTAAAGGTCATGACATTAACAGACTACTCACTATTCAATCATATTTACCAAACTATATGCAAGTGCTCTGCAACTTGCAACCTTGGAGCCACACAGATCTCTCTAACCCATGGAACAAAGTATCTGTTTTCCAAAGCACAGCATTTATTACAGAGTCATTGCATTCATGCCACAGGACCAAAGTAAAGGTGTTGGTTCATATCAGTAACATTCAGCCAAGGAATGGGTCACCTGAACCTGGTAGATCACTGGTGACATGAAGGATCAGGACACCACATTGGCTGAGCACTGTAAACACCTTAATGGGGCTTTCTAGCCCTCAGAGCGCTGGACTATCAGGAAGAGATCTGGGTTTACCCTCTCATACAAGGCACAGATTTCTCAGTAGAAGTTCTTACAGCTGCAGTTCAGCTTTTCTACCTGTACTGAAATCTGTCTAGCCACCTATTTATCTACCTGCTTATCTACCTTAATGTGTAGTGGGCTATCTGCCTCACTTTTGCATGCACTGACAGAAGATGTGAAACACAATAAAGGTCATGTCACAGATTATGAAGTTTAATAAATGCATTGCTTATCTAACCTTAGACAAATGTATAGACAGAATATCCCAAATAATAATTAAGCTATAAAGTTGAATGGAAGATATTGGATATTGCCATACACTCATATCCTTAGGGAGATGTGTAATACAAAACAAAATGTCTAGTATTTCAAAGTGCAAACACTTCACGATAAACATTCCCCAAAGAGATACCTTATTGCTATTACAAAGAGTCTTTATTATAGGAAGTTCTTTTGTACAAGGAGAAGATGAATTTGGCACTTTAGCATGTTAAACAGCAGTTTCATCAGAGCTGTATGGTTCACAAAAGATTAATCTATCCCCTCGGAGTATTCATGAATCAATAAGAATGTTCCCTAAGTCCAAGCGATATTACTGCTGTTGACAAAACGAGGTGCTCTACATTCTGATGAACCAGAACTTACTTCTCAGAAATGACTTTTTTTGTAGGGTTTGTTTTTCTTTTTTTTTTTTTTCTTGAAGGGAAGGGAGGAGTGGGGTCTCCATGTTTCATTAATACTGGGCTGTATCAGATCCTCTGTGTCATGTTATTGTTCAAAGGACACAACTCTACAGAAACAAAGTTAGGTATAATATTTGCTTCTACTGGAAAGAAGATCAGAATAAAACCAAGGTGCCAGCTTCCAGAGGAGATCTCTGCTAATGTTAATCATATGAACATTGTTTAATTATAGTGTCATACTGAAAAAAAGGGGGATTATAAACTCTGTTTCTCTGGTGTAGAGTTAGGTTGAGTAGTTTTGTAAATTACTTATTCATTTATTCCCTACTTTTGTTCTCTAGAAGTCCAGTTTCCTAAAAATTGGCTTTATGCCTGTACGACTGAAAGTAATGTATCATATTGACATTAGCATGTTAATACAATGAAAACTAATTAGAAATACAGCAAATACGTGCTAATCCAGATAGCAGCATCTCATTAACAGGTCAAGATACTTCTGTTGTTTGTTGTCCTGCGTTCATTTCAGTTGACAATTTTTAATAAGTGTACTTCACTCAGCTCTCCCTTCAGAAATTTATTCTAGTCTGGGTGGAAACATTGTGATTTATTCCTCCTCTCTCTGGCCAGATGAGGAATGAAAACAGGAGCAATGCATCAAATGGTGTCCTCTCCTCATTCTCAGGGTAAGTCATGATTGCTTCACAATGTGATGAAAATTTCTACTGAACTTTCTTGTTACAGCAACATTTCTCTAGTTATACTGCAGCTGGTCTGTAAAAGGAAAGATTTGTGAACTCAGAAAAGATCATTATATTAAGGGAAAGGGATCTTGAGGGTGGTGAGCCACTGGAACAGGTTGACCAGAGAAGTTGTGGATGTCCCATCCCCGGAAATGTTCAAGGCCAGGTTGGACGGCGCTTTGAGCAACCTGGTCTAGTGAAAGATGTCCCTGCCCATGGCAGAGGGGTTAGAACTAGATGATATTAAGATCCCTTCCAGCCCAAACCATTCTGTGATGATGATGGTTGATTACAGAGCCTCTTAATGCTGAACATCTGCTGAGACTGTATTATTTCTTTCTTATTGGTACTGTGTGAAGAAGCACAAAGGGCCAAAGCTATGCTGAAGTGTTCCAGCAATTTACTAGTACCAGAGGTACTATAGTCGAAGTTTTAAACGTTTGGCAGGAACCAAGGCAACTCAATCACATGAACTGCTGAGAACCCTGGGAAAAAACAGGATGCAGTCAAGAGGAAAGGAGGCATGCTTTCATTGCTACACCTCTGGCATCTACAGAATGGTACAGAATACGTGGGAAAAAAACTAGCAGATTGTGGTAGGTGAGTTTTCTGGGTAGTCATTTAGTTCCCATCTGAATTTCAAAATACTCTGCAATAGTAATGTAAAGTTCCGGGGAAGGGATTCCAGATAAATCAGTGCTAATTGGAGTGGCCTTCTAGTAGATATTCTACACAGTTAACCATGGGATTGCCAAGGGACAATGTGAAAGGCAGCTGTTGCCTGATACCATCTGCAAAAATGCCCATCCTACCCAATCCATGTGCTACTATTACAGAAGAGTTACAGATTTACAGAGAATAAAACAGTGAAAAACACTGAAATGGAAGTCTTTCCTTTCTGAATCCTGCCTGAAGTGGTTACCCCCTGCTCATGTAAGTGGAGGGGACAATCTGGGTATAAGTGTTTTGATTTGCTATTACTGAACTGCTAAAAGGGAAAGTCAAGCTGAGCAGGAGGTGGAGCTGCTCTGAAGGCTTTCATCTGGTTTCCAGGGAAACCTATTTTGCAGTTATTTGCATGTTCAGCACATCTGGTTCATTTGGACTCCAGCTTTTTGAAAGTGATGAATGTGTCATGGGAAAAATGAATGGAAAAATAATTTAAGGAATTAATGGGATGGAAGGAACATAAAATTCTTTTAAAAATGCAGCTATGTTTTGCCTCTCCTCTTTCTCCCTCCCCTTCTGTTTTAAATACAAACTTTTGGATAATATTTGCTCCACATTTTGCAAGGCCTCAGGACAGTCAAGGAAGTCCAGCCCCTTAAACGTAGTAATAGACTTAAAAAGCATGTATGTCTTTATATTAGTATTACTAACACAAATAATGATCGCTTGACTCAAGTGGCTACTACAGGAGGAAATACAGGCTGAAAAAAATGAAAATTTGAACAATATAAGAATATACTTGTTTAGATGTTGTCAGAAAATGTCCTGTTCTCAGAATAGAAACCTTTTTTTTTTTTTTTTTTTTTTTTATAACAGCTACACTAAAAAAAGATTGCTGGTAATCTAGATAAAAACATCTGAGAAATGCAAGATCATTATCTAGCCAAATGGTTATATAAGGACTACATAGTTAAACAAGGTTTGTATTACACAAATTTTGAAGTACCTAGACTTTTTATTGTAAATTCTAACTGACTTCACTTGACCCAAATCCCATTGAAGTCAATGGGAATTTTCTATTCTACTACAACAGATTTTGTCTCAGGTGTTTAATGAGCTTGTTACATAGCATAGTATTGAACATTTTATGCAGTTCTGTTTCCGTGTGTACAGAACACTACACAAGGCAAGAACCAGAAAAGAGGCAGAATTTGAGACTATTCTTCTCCTGTTATGGAAAATGTTAAAATAGTTATGACAGAGCAGGGCTGCTAAAGCCTATTATTTGATAAAAAGAAAACCTTCTTAAAAAGCCTACTTCTGTATAGACTCACAAAAGTTTCAGTAATTCACATATTTAGAACCTTTTTATGGTTGCTGAGCCCTCAAATGCATGTTTAGTCCCTGTTTTTGACAATCCTGACCTGCATGCAGATCATTACTTCTGAACTCTATTTCCATAGCATGACATAGACAACACAGACCTGAAATATTGAGATAGGATGCCATAATGTCTAAGAATACCTTGCTCTTTTAGAAATCTGAAATCCTTAACATTAAGATTCCAGTTAGTATCTGCTATTTATTCAAAACATGATGCAGAGTAAAGGAAAGACAAAAGTCTCTATCCTTAAATGTCTGCAATCTATAGCAGATTTATCAGCCACAGGGATACAGAGAAGTGACAGATGTATGTCAAGCCTGCATAAAGCTGTGCTGATACACTCATTTTGGGATTATTTTTTTTTTTTTTTCAGTTGGGAAGCAATCATCCTTTAAACAACAATCATGCAAAATGAAGCATCTCAAAAAATATCACACATACTCTTATCAAGATCATAGTATTTTCATTACAGTCAGAGATGTTTAGCACCATATAGGGCATGTAGAGTCACAACAGTATACATTAGTCATGTTGATTGAAGTGATACAATAAAGTAAAAATAAAGTCTTTGCCTTTTTTTTTTAAGCTTATGTACTTTTAAATTATCTTTCTCTTGTGTTTTTTAAAAATTTATTTTATAAATATGCTGTCATTCCTTGTCACACCACTCTTTCCTCAAATTTTAGTTTCTGATTTTGTTTAGTTGACTTACAGGGCCTTGATGAATGTGAACTATGCCAGAAAATGCTGTAGAAAGGCCTTGAAATGGATTATTCTATACAGTGTTCTACCCAGAATTCTGAAATATTTTCTAATTAATAAAAAATCTTATAAGAATAGTATTTATCCAGGAAATAAAACTATGTCTTAGTACATCAAAATAAAGATGTTAATTTAGTATTCCTTCCTAAAATTAGTGCAGTGTTTGGTTGTGTGAAAGGTTTGTATTCCTTATGTTTCACCTTTTTTCAACCGAGTAGTATTAACTATCAATCAATGCATATTCTTTAATTATAATATGGTAATTACTCAAGAAGCTTAGAATTCACTGATCTTACCCAAACATCAGAGTCTTTCTATTACCTTAAATGAAAGTTACTTTGGACTCTTCCAATCCTTTAATTTTATTTACATCTTATGTGGCTCTTTTTTTTTTTTTTTTTTCTTTTTTCATTCAGCAGGACCTAAGCTCCTTTAATAAAAATATGGTGATAGATTTATACTATTAACCCATGAACAGCATAATGCTGTTAAAATAATGCTTAAGGTGATAGCAAAAACTTATTAAATACATAAGAGAAGAAGACCGTCTAGGGAATCAGTAACACTACTTTGATGAAAACTGTGTAAAAGGTGTAGTCAAGAATGATAATATGATAGAAAAGAAGTTCGTAGTGTTCTTTCTACCTGTCTTCACTTCTGAAAACTGGAAAGATTTCTGTATTTGCCCCAGTCTTCGGGGAGCAAATTATAGATGGATTAGACCAAATGGAGGAGTTAGATGCTGTTATCAGATGACATTCACTTAAGGAACCAGAAAAACTCAAGCTTGAAATTGTAAGGTTTGTGACTAAGGTGTACAACCTACATGTGGCAAACCCATGTTGTCAGAGGATGTTAGATTGTTGAAATCACCTGCATCTGCCAGAAGAGCTCTAGAGAGCACCCTCGGAACTAGAGACAAAAAATGGTCACTGAAGGCATGGGTGAATGCAGTCTGCTGGTAAAAAGAGCAGTTTCTAAAAAGGGAAGGGCTACCATATTGACCTACTGGAGCTCTGGAACATTGTTATACCTCAATACGGATAAAGTCAACCCAATGATCATAACACACTTGGATTTTTAAAACCCTTGATTTTTGGTCACCAGCTAAATGTCTTTAGAGAAACTGAATTGTTGAAGATTGGAGGAATTCTCCCTTTTATAGACTGAAAGCAGTTAAGGAATAAGAAGTCCCAAGTGTTTGTAGTGGGAATAGTTTTGTTCAATGCCTTTCAGTGACATGTAAGCTTTTGAAGGTCATTAGAACTGAGTTCTCCTAGGTAGCCAGATGCCGTATTTCTGGTAACAAAGTCCTCAAGGACCTCACAACATCAAGTGAGAAAGCAAAATGGTGATGGATTTTGGTGTAGATACATGCAAATTTTCTAGGGAAAAATAATCAAAGCTGTACTTACAGGATGCTGAATTTAGAATGGCAGTTGTAACTCAGTAGAGATATCTTGGAATTATCATTGACAGCTCTCTAAAATTAATAATTTACTGCATAGTGGCATTCACAAAAGCCAAGAAAATGCTTATCACTGCTTTGATGTTATATAAAATCTTCGTATGTTCTTATTTTGAATACTTTATGCAGCTATCTTCTCTGCATTTCCATGAAGGTAAAGTGGAGTTAAAAAAGGTACAGAGCATTAAAATGAGAGAAAGAATAAAGCTTAATGAAGAGAGACTAAAAAGGTTGCAGTTTTTCTACTGAAGAGGCAAAGGCAGAGACTGGGCATGATGAACCAAGAGGGTGAAGTGTAAAGTAAAGACAACACTGTTATTTCCTAAATACTAGAATTAGGGGACAAGAGGAGGGGGATATCAGTTTGAAAGAGGAAGAGATCAATTATAAACAGATTATTTACTTTTTTATAAAACCATTAATGAACTTCAGGAATTTGTTGCCACAGAAGGTTATTCAAGTAAATAGCATTAGGAGGTTCACAAAGGGATGAGACAAATTTAAGGCAAATTGGTAAACGGATACTAAAAGACTAAGCAGGGACATGTCCTCTAGCATCCCTAATCCGGTGAGTGTAGATGGTGGGGAAGTATGCAAGGAATGCATCCCAGGATGAGATGCATCCCAAGGTCCTGAGGGAACTAGCAGACAAAATTGCTAAACTGCTCTCCATTTGAAAAAGAGTGGCAGTCAGGCAAAGTCTGACTAGTGTCTGGAAAAGGGGAAAAAACACACCCATTTTTAAAAAGAATAAAAAAGAGGACCTTGGGAACTACTGACCAATCAGCCTCACCTCCGTGCCTGGTAAAATCATGGAGCAGATCCTTTTGGAAAATATGCTGAAACACACGGAAGATAAGGAGGTGGAGACAGCAAACATGGCTTCACAAATGGTGAATCATGCCTGACTAATCTGGTCCTTCTACAATGCAAAAACTGCATCTGTGGACAAGGGATGAGCAACTGATGTCATCTACCTAGACTTCTGTAAGGCCTTTGACATGGTCCCACACAACATTCCGGCTGCTACATTGAAGAGATATGGGTTTGACAGATGGACTGTTAGATGGGTAAGGAACGGGTTGGAAGGATGCATCCGAAGATTTGCAGTCAATGCCCCAGTGTCCAAGTGGAAACCAGAAATGAGTGCTGTACCTCAATGGTCCATACAGGTACCAGTGTTATTAATATCTTCATAAATTACATGGACAATGGGATTGAGTACAGTCACAGCAACTTTGCAGATGACACCAAACTAGTGGCGCAGTTGATTTAGTAGAGGGAAGGGATGTCATCCAGAGGGACCTTGACAGTCTTGATAAGTGGGCCTGTGAGAATTTCAAGAAGTTCAACAGGCCAAGTGGAAATTACTGCACTTAGTTCAGAGTGGGTCCAGAGGAGGGCCATAGAGATCATCAGAGGGCTGGAACACCTCTCCTATGAAGAAAGATTGTTAGAGCAGGGGTTGTTCATCTTTGAGAAGAGAAGGCTCCAGGGATACCTTATTGTGGCCTTCCAATATATAAAGGGGGCTTATAAGAAACACAGTGAGAGGCTTTCTACTAAGGCCTGTAGTGACAGTACAAGGGGCAATAGTTTTAAACTGAAAGAGCATAGGTTAAGGTTGGACATAAGGAAGAAAGTCTTCACTATGAGAGTGCTGAGACACTGGAACAGGTTGCCCAGAGAAGTTGTGGATGTCCCCTCCCTGAAAGTGTCAAGGCCTGATGGGACTAGGCTTTGAGCAACCTGGTCTAGTGAAAGATGGCCCTGACCATGGCAGGGAGGTGGACTAGCTGATTTTCAGAGATTTGTTTCAATCCAAACCATTCGATGGTTCTATGATTCTGTGATTCTATGAATGGATGGAAGGATCTTCTACTGTCACTACCAGAGAAAAAGTATGGTGTTGGACAGAGGTGTAGGGTATTTCTGATGCTCTTATGTAAACTAAGAAGCAATAACAGCCTGAGATAAAAAGCATGTCCAATAACAGAATTTTTTGTGGTTTAGTAGACAAATCACACCATAATGAAGAGAAAAATAATGGGGAGAACTGGTACAAGAAACAGTGAAGGAATCAGACCTGTTTTATACAATTCTTTGTTATTTTTGGTAAAGAAGAAAAAAAATGAAGGAAACCTGAAAGATTTTAGCACACAGTATAAATTATTTGTTTTTCTATAGGCATCAATAAAGTATTCTTTAACATTTTTAGTGTCTCAATTTACACCAACTACAAAAGAAAAATAAAAAATATTTTAGCAACTCTTAATTTTCTTAATTCCCTTAGACGAAGGGTAGTCTTAATATAAAAGCCCTGTTCATTTTGTAGTTCTTTATTAATTTCCTGTGGAAAACTTATGAATACTTCTGATATAAAAAACAACTTTTTTTGGGATGCTCTTCTGCAGTAGCAAAGTTAGATATTTTTCTGATTGATTTAGCATACTTTCACAAAGCTTCTCTAGAAGTAAAAGTTGTCTTAAAAAAAAAGAAAGCAAACTGTTCTGAGTAAAAATAGAATTAGTTAACTAATTTGTATTATGAAAGCAATGAAATAAAGATAAAATAACATCTGTAATAAATTTCTAAAGAGCTTTAGCTTCACTCATCTTTTAGAATCATTACATTTATATAGTGCTATACATGTGATATTGAATAAAACATTAGGCTCAAATGAGACATTGACAGAATGCGGTTTGATACTGAAATAGCCTAAAAAGAATGTGCAAAATTCCAGAATTTGCAATAAAATGAGGCTAAATTAGCAATGCAAACTCAAAACATAGTGTTTGTGATTAGGCTTATGCTTGCAAAGGTTGGGGTTTTTTTTAAATCCTTTTTATGAAGAAGTCACTTTGAATTTCATTTTCCAAGTAATAACAAATTTAGGCATATTCCCCAGCACTCCAGCTAGGCACAGTATCTTGAATGTGAAAAGAAGCATTTTAGCAATAAAAAAACAAAGTTAAAGTTAAGCCCACCGTTCCATATATATATTAACGGTAGCTAAATATAACTGTTGAAAGCAAAATCTCAACAGTATGCATGTGCCACTGAAATATGGAACTGTGAAGTAAACAACTCATTTAATCCATAGTGGTTTACCACTGTCATCTACTATTTAACTATAGTTTTGATGTCAAGAGTTAAAGTATATTTCAGTATGTAGGAATGTAACATTGATACAGGATCAGGTTACAGTTCGGTGATCTTGCCTTTAGTGAAAAGCAAGGGAAAATCTCTCAGACAAAACCCATCGATTCAGCTTTGTGCTGGGGACTAATGTAGGGTTAAGTATCAGACATTTTTTTTTGTGGACTTTGCATGTCAACCATGCAACTCAGAGAAACAGAAACCAGAAGGGTTTGGAATTTAGACATAGTCCACATGATTCTCATTTCAGAGCAGAAGGTTGCAGCACATGGATGTGGGTTGCTAGTTAATGCTGTCATGGTTGCTCACTTTTTATTTCTTTAAAATTTGTGTTCTGAGATCAGATTTCATAAGGCAAGATACAGATGAATATTGAGAAAAGTACCATACAATTATCAGTGAAGTGGAAAAATATATGCTCACTGTGTAATGATATTTTTTTGTAAATTTATTCTTAAAAGAGAAAAAAACTAACTGTGGCTGAGCATTTCACAGTAAGTGATCTGCCTTTCAAGGAATTTCTCAAGTTCCAGTATTTTCTTTGTTACATATAACAGAAGCATCAACGATTCATATTTTTTTTTTTTTTAATGGGAATGAAAAAATATTACCTGAACTGTACATTTTTTTTTTTTCTTTAAAAGGCCTAATTTAGCAAATTATTTTCTAGGAAGGAAAAATAAGAAAAAAAGGAGATTTCAAGATTTTTTTTTTATTCCATCTAGTCTGACACTTCATTGCTTTCCACTACCATTTTATTTTTAGAATAGTATATTCTCTGAGCATGAAGCACTAAGTCATCACATCTCCTACAATTCTGATAAAGTGACTATCAGAGACACCTAATTTACGTATAAAGCCATGTATAAAACCCCTCTGCAATAAGAGAAAGGAAAATCTACTACTTCCATGACTGCAGTACTTTTCTTTACTTTACAATTTGTAAGTTTTTTCTTCCAAATGAAAGGTCCAGAGGGACAGGAAGAGAAGAAGGATTTTGAAGTGTTATCTGCCATCCATTTGCAGTGTAGGAATGCTTACTCAAACATGGCAAGTTTCACAGTCATGTGTTTCAGTGACTGGTACTTTTGTCACTTAATTTCAGCCAGAGCACTCTAAAGTAAACTGTAGTCGCTTGATGTTTCTACAATGTTAAGGTAAGTAAGAGCTGTAGATATCATTCATCATATAGATATCAGTTCCCACCTTTACCCTCCCTCATCAAGAGAGGAGTACAGAAGCTATATTTATAATGCTTTAAACCCTGAAGCTCATGCCTCTGCCTGCCATGGTGGAGATCACTATTGTGTAGCTGAGTTACTTGTGCTAAGCATTTGACCATTGTGTTTTTCCAATTGGTGTCTGTCACAGAGAATTTAGTTCTGTTAAAATAATTTCTTAATCCTTTTTGCTTTCATCATTAATGACTGTGTATGTACATTAAAAGTTATTTAAAAGGGGCTTGTGCTACCTCTGTAGCTTCTCTTCAGACAACAGCAAAAAGCTTTCCAGGCTACTGTTTCCACACAACTTTTCTATACCTTGAGTAAGCACATGTAGGCTACTTCACAGAGAAGGAATTGAAACCTAGGGTAGGACGGTATTTGGGATGTTTTTCTCTGTAGGTTGATTAAAACTCAAAAGTAGCAGAAGTGAAGATGAGAGAAAAGTTTTGATTACAGTTGGTTACAGTTTTGTTGGAGAAGCCTCAGTTAAGGTCATGAGATCTTTAGTTATTGTACTACCTAAAGCTTCTTCTAGAAGGAAACGGCCTAGAAAATCGCTTAACACTGATCCCAAAACACATCACCAACCTCCCTCTTTGTTCAAATATGTGATAAATCAAGCTGAATTCTTCCATTACATGATTTCAAGTGCCTGTATAGACAATTTCAAAGACAAATTCAGACAATTTCAAATAGATCGTATGGCTGTTTTTAGAATATTTTTCTGATATACAGCACTTTTATTTCTGCTTTTAGATGACCGTTAATCATGGAAGAGTTACAGAACACTGACAGAAGCATGCATTCTCTCACACAGCCACTGAATGGTTACTATACTGTAGCTATGGTATAAAGATGGGAATTTGTACCACTAGATCACAGTAAATATAATAATCAAATAAATACAGCCAGAATCAAAATATAGACAATGGCTTTGCTACATGAACAAAGCCAACTGACAGCACCAAACAATAACACCTTTTAGTAAATGTGACTCACTGGAACATTCATCTTTGCTTTTAAGTTTTCAAGGTAAAGATAAAATTATTTTTAATTGTGTGTGGTTTATAATAGACATCAGTTATTGTTGATTTATTTTGTGTCATCTCAAGCATACCTCTATCATGAATCATCTTTTTATTATCAACACTTGCTGTTAAAAGCTAATCTAAAGTCTCCACCGATTTCCCATATATGCATAAGCCTGCCCAGAATTAATTAAGTTGTCAGAAACATGGAACTGGCAAGCAAAGTGGATAGGCAAAATTTCCACCCACAAACAAGTGTGGGGAGAAAAATATACAGATGTACAAGAGTAAGATAGTTTCTAATTAACAGCCATTTGAATGGAAAAACAATAAGATCCCCATAGCATTTTCATTGCCATGTGTCACAGTACTTGTAATATGTTGTCAAGAAATCATCGATATTAAAGCTCATGACTAGATCATAACAGTCAATTATTGGTTTAGATTTTAATGATAGAAAATATAGTTTACTACTTTAAAGATACATCTATTATGTTTTATTCATGGTCAATTAAGCTATTTTCCTATGGAATTCAGCTGGAAATTTCAGGTGACAACGGAAGTGTTGATGTGCTTATTGGGTGCAAATTTTATCTGTATCTTTTCTGGTAAAAGTTATGGGGTAATACAGAATATCTTCTCAATTTTCATGCTGGCAGTTACCATAAAAGATGGAATATAAGCATCCAAGCTGGTGTAAGGGACTGTGTTGGACTGTGTTTGTCTCGACATTTCTGCTGCACCTCTACCACTTCCTGGTCTCAACATCCTGTTGCCATGGAGGAGTACGTTCTGAAGAACTGTCCCCGAAGAAACCACCATATCCGCCCGAAGCTAGAACAACATCCTTGGCAGTGCCTACCAAGCTGCACTTGCGTGTGAGCTGGGTGGAGAGGAAAGCAGGATGAGGAACACGTGTGGGGGCTGAAGACACCGCAGGTCGACCCCTGCCCCGGTGTGACCACCACGAACACCTGGGCATGCATGCATGGAAGAACACAGGGTGGCACATATGACAATGAGCTCTGTGGAAATGGGCAGACTCTTCAGAGAAATCGTGGGGACTGGGACAATAAAAGGACCACGTACTCCTCTCTTGGGGATTTTTTGAAATTAGCACTTGAAGCTGGATCTTGACATCATCTCTCTGTGGAGCTTGGAGCTCGGAGCTTGGAGCAAAGACCCCATCCCTGCACTGAGACCAAGCCAACAGGACATTTCTGGATTCGTGGTCTTGGTAACTGATCTTGCTGCATCTCTAGCGTTTGCTAGCTTAGGTATTCTGACTTTTTTTCTTTCTTCTTCGCTCTGCCCTATTGCTACTACACCATTGTTACGGAAATAAAGCTTAAAAGATTGTATGGCATCTGACCTCATTTGTGTCTTAATCTCGCTTTTGGGATCGTTTAAGAACCCTTCATGATATTGGATCGGGACAACTGGTTATTTTTCTAGAAGAGCATTCTTTTTTTGGTTTAAAGGCTCACTAAAACCAAATGTTATAACAGGCAAGAAGTCACTCTCAAATCATATTATTCTCCTTTTCTTCAAGGATTGAATATTTTTGATATATTCAAAGAGTCAGGCTATTATTCTGTTAATATTGCTGGAAAAGAGATGAGTGCAGAGATGAGATGGAGTAATAGCAAATAAGGGATGGATAAAATAATTGTTTTTTTAAAAAAGTCTATAAAAGCTTAAGACTTCCAGCTAAACAAAATCCCCATAAACATTAGAATTCCTGACAGCTGCAAGAACAAGAATCTACAGTGGCAGTAGCCAGTACTATACAACATTGAACCATGTAATTTACATCTTAGTGAAATTAAACATGGTATAATGGCTTAGCTTCCAGGCAACAATACTATTAAATTTGCTGTAGCAGATTATGACATCATCTGAAACCCCAGGATACACTTTCAAGCCAGCTATTATGCTTGTAATATGTACTGCTTTTCTGGTTAGTTTTTCATTTAATTCATTGAAAGGATTATATTTTTCAATGTCTGCACACGCCATCCGGCAGAATGGCTCTAGAATATCTGTGAGTCAAAGTAATGTCACTTAGGGAACAGAATTGATGTTATTGCAGGGAGAAAGAACACAGAAAATCCTAGAATCCTAGAATACCAGTTTGGAAGAGACGTCAGGGATCATCTGGTCCAAACTTTCTTGGCAAAAGCTGTTCTAGACAAGATGGCCCACCACCCTCTCCAGCTGAATTTTAAAAGTGTCCAATGTTGTGGAATCTACCACTTCCCTGGGAGATTATTCCAATGGCTGATTGTTCTCACTGTGAAAAAATTTCCCTTGGGTTCAACTGGAATCTCCCCAGGATTAACTTGTACCCATTACCCCTCATCTTTTCCATGTGATTCCTTGAAAAAAAGGAGTCTTCATCTTCTTTGTAGCCACCCTTTAAATACTGGAACATGGTGATAAGGTCTCCCCTAAGCCTTCTTCTCTCATAGATGAACAAACCCAGTTGTCTCATCCTTTCTTCATACAGCAGGCTTCCCAGTCCCTTGATCATCTTTGTGGCCCTTCTCTGGACCCTCTCCAGCCTGTCCACATATTTTTTGAAGGTGCTCAGTAAATTACTTGACAGTAAGTTACTCAAACAGTACTTGTTATACTGGCAATAACCTTCTCCTGACTTTTCCTAGGCAAGATATCTTCTGTTTCATATGTTATGCATTTTGCCAGCACATGCTTCTGACATTTCTATGCTTTTAAAATCTTACTGGTATAAAACTGCTCATTAGTTCCTACTGGAATTAGTAGAAGAAACTAAGAGATTAAGATGCAAGATAATTGAAGAGTTCTTATGCACCAAGAATCTGTTGAGGACCCTAGATGAAAGTGAAAGCATGGGTTTTCCTCCTTGACAGCACCACAGTCTCACTTAGGAGGCTTTTCTGTGATCAGGACACTACCAGTTATTGCCTCAGCTGCTCGTTGGTCTGGGCTCTGCTTCTCTGATGATCTGGCAAAAGTAGTTCCACAAAATAAATAACATCAAATGGGTTGGGCAAACTGCTGTAAACTATATAGCCTTGCAGTGACAGAACTATGATTAACATTATGTCCCTGTAAACATTTATATACATGCTTAACTGTACTCATCCAATGAGTCAGTGTACCTACACAGGAAGTAATGACGAGTATGTACATAGAAATTTTTGAGAGATTCTCTTTTTCTAAGGGCAATATTCAGAAAGGCCTAAAATCAGCAACATCTAGCTCACTGAATTTGGCAGCCCCATCCCCTGCTTTTCTTGCCATAAACTGCAAAAATTGCATGCCAAAGAAAATTTACATGAAGTACCACAATGTTTTGAAGTTATATAAATCTCTATCTCTACAAACTAAATACTGTATGTATCATATGTTTATGTGTTCATACATATATAACTTGTAATATTTATGTGAATCATATAAAATTGATTACAATTTACTTTTATTTTCATGTTTAAAAGTTTAAATTAAACATTTGATTTATTCTTTATGCATTTATGAAAATTACTCACTGCTGGAATACACCAGTAGACATTAAACCTTAAGCGCTGGGCCTTTAAAAATAACAGAGTTCTATGCATATTCTAGTAGAGCAGAATAGCATAAAAGAGTATGTTGAGACTTCTGATTTGCACCTTAAAGAAATAACAAAGTAAATAGTTCAACAAATTTCTATCAGAAAGAGCAATTAAGGTATTTCCTGAGTTCTTTACATTTTTAGGGGGAGACATAAAAATTAATAAGGTAAATATTATTATCTTTGAAATGTTACATAACAGTAAATTTTTTAATTTGAACAGTTGTCCTCCATGTATCAAACCTAAGAATTAAAACAATAATTTCTCTTGTGTATCCCTAATTTTATGTGGTAAAAGGAGATACTGGTGCTTTGAAGAACAGCAAGTTGCAAATGTGGTGTGACTCAGCAGAAACAAAACAATAGTTACAAGCAAGGCTTTCCTTTTATAAAGGCTATAGTTTCTACATTTAATATTTTTTGCCTATTGAGTCCAGCAGCACTCACACGTGTCAGCTGCCACAATGCTTTTTTGAGAACATTGTTTTTTTATGAAGTCTATCAGGGTTACTAGATAGAAAAACTCTGGAAAATGTTCTTCACTGGCAGTTACATTAAGGAGGATTTTAGCAAGGTCTGTTTTAAAGATTCTCAGTTCACTAATAAACTGTCTAGGTTTATAGTGTATGTCTTTTGTCATAATCATCACTAAATTATCAAAAATGTCAGGTGGATACTCCACATCTGTTAGACATGTGAATGTTGCTCATATATCATGAGATCAACGAAGGACATGTAGCTCTGCTATCATTCAAAAAAAGTGTAGACTATCTTTTTTACTGAATGAAAAAGGAATTTGTCAGTGGCCTTTGACAGATCTCAATGTTGTGACTAAATAAGTGTCAACCTAGAGCCTAGACATAGATCAGCATTTTGAGAATACAGAGATTTTGATTTTGCATTGACTTTGAGTCTATGTCATCTGTTTTGTCTCCTGAGTACTACCCTAAATCAGTGCTTCTTCCAATTAACTAACTTGACTATTTGGGATCTAGAATTTATTTCCTATATAACAACTCTTGGTTTGAACTAGGTATAGTGCCTGATTTAAAAATAAACTTTCTAGGTATGGTTTAAAGATAGGCTACCAGCTTTCCATGTAATTTCTGACTGGCTGAACTGTTCCTTAGTAACAAATTACTATTGATTTTAATGCCACATGTCTACAGCCCTGGTCTTTATTGCCACTGAACAAGTTTATCAAAAGTTACTCTCTTGTCATTCCATGTCCTTGGCCTATCCCAGTGCCTTAACTGGTTAATTAGTTAGGTAAATGTGGATATGTTTTTCCTCCTCAGTGTTCACCTGTGCCCTCTTTCATTACTGAGTTAAAGGTATCAGTCACCCTGTCAATAGTTTGCCTTTTGCACACATAGTATTGTGAAAATAAAAAAAAATTCAAATTCAGCCATAGATTGATGGCAATTCGTAATCAAACTCAATAATGTGCCTCTGTGTTCTGTTCAAAGTTTCCTGTGACATAAGCAAAATATTTTCTTAAGTAACAGTACTAATTGAGATGTAAACTGATGTTTTCACATCATTGCTTGCCTGCAATTCTATGTTATTAATCCATTGGCTTCTAATGAGAGTAATAAGTAAAAGTAAGTTCTCAACTACAGTTATCTTTGATATTTTGTAGCAATGCTTTAGCATGTCAGACTTAGCAGAGTGGTGGAGTTAGAATCCTTTCACTAGAAATAGCCAGAAGATGTATTCTAAGAATGCACCTAATGCAAGACCAGACTAGAGGTGGTCTGAAGTCAGTCTCCCTTCAGTGCCCACAGAGTCTTCAATATCAGCCGTCTCCCTTTGCCAAACCAGTCCTATTGACCTGCACCATTGGTTTAAAAGACATAAGGCTAAATTAGCCTACTAGATCCAGAAGGTAATTTGGTTACTCACATTGAACTGCCTATTCCAAACTTCTAGTATTTCAAACAATGCAAAGGGGCTGTATGTGTAGTCTCTGACCAAAGATCAATGCAGTGGATGATTCCTACAGCTCTGAGAGTAATGAAGTATCTTACAGATCTTGCAGCTGCCACCATTATCTAAGTAACTACAGCTGATGCATCCACTCTTGTTCTATGACTTCATTCACCACCTAAGTACAGTTTCTGCATTGACAGAAATGTTTGTAGATAGAAACAGTGCATGACTCAGAAGAGATGCATCTGTTGCAATCACAACAGGAAAACTTCCCATAAGATTTTTCTCTTTCATCTCAATAAAAGCCAAAGTTAAAGAGATAAATTTGGACATGAATCTGGAATTCACCACAGTTCCATCCCTGTCATTGGTTCTTCCACATTTCTGTGACAGTACCAAAGCCCTAGTTCCTAAGGCATATAATAATAAATAGATAAACAAACACAAACAAACATGCCCCCCAACAATGATAGAAAAATCTAAATATGTCCAATTAGGAGAAAAAGTTACATTAGCTCATTGTACTGTAAGACAGGTAATGTGTTTGTAGACTATTGAATAAACACAGAACTAGTCATTGAAAAATGTGTTTAGTAGAAGAGAAACAAACACATCCACAAGAAGCTGATGGTCAGCTGACTGTCACTGTCTGCAAAGTTCCTTTTAAGCAGGCTTTTAAGAGAGGCATTACAGGGATGCAAAAGCAGGCAAGTATAAACAGTGAAACCAATGTCCCTAAGTAAAGACCAAAAGATATGATCTTTATACCATAGACTGCTTCCTCTTCTACCTCCCTCACTGCAAGCTATACAACACAACCTGAGTCATTTTGCTAATTCTCTGATATTTTTCCTCTTATTCTATTTATTCTTTGATAGCCATTGGTATTGAAACTGTTGTTTGCAAAAGCGAGTGTGTTGATTAATAAGTATTTTATACATCTGGTATTTCCTCATAAAAGACTGGTAAACTTATTTCAATTATCATACCACCAACAAGGATACAATCTGTTCACAATGGCTGTTTACGAATGGCTGCTTTGGGTAATGGCTGTTTTCTTAGCATGGGAAATGAAATATAATATTATTAAACAGAGATATGCAGAATGGTGTGTCAACTTATCCATCTTCCTGATGTTTATGGGCTTAATTTTTTATAATGTTTATTTTATTTTATGGGACCAAATGTTAAAGTATCACTTATTTGAAAGGATCTAATTTCTTTTATTTTTTTTTTAATGTCCTTGAATATTAACATCCACAAATTCATGTGCAATCAGTGCAGAAAACCTGTGGTAGGTACTCTATTAATTCTACTTAGACAAATATGTTATAATGAGAGAGATAATGAACCAAGGAGTTTATTTTTTTTCAGATGAGGTATGAAAGCTTTTACCCAGAAGGATAAGGTTGTCTTGTTTGGTGTTTCTGTTTTAACAAACTGTCTGTAAAACGTCTTAAAATAATGCTTGATAATCTCAAAACTGTCGTGAAAATTCAGTGTAGGTGGGAAAGCGGGAAATGTTTGTGTAAGGCTGGAGAAGGGGAAGACATGAATATTGTAAAGATTTTACATGTAAAATAATTAAAAGCATATTAGATTAATACCTGACAGAATTAATAGTGACAGAATTAATCATGACAGAAAGCACTGCAGTACAAATTCAGCCTCTCAAAATTCATTAAAGAACAACTATTTATTTTTTGACATGGGAATAGTTTTCAGACCTACCCGTCACACAATAACTTTTTAGATTTCAGTAAGTAATATTTTAAAAGTTAAATGTATCGGAACATTTTTATAAACCATTTATATGTTTTTCTGTTTCAGATACTCAGATATTTAAGTCTTATCATACACAGACTTGAATTTCTATTCAAGCTTAATTTGGAGGAAAAAGAGAGAAAAGCATACTTCTTCAAATCATAAAGAGGTACTGAAAATATAATGTCTTGTAAAATTTTTGAGAGTTTAGAAGTTAAAGTTTTTAACAGATGATATCTCAAAAAGAAAACAGACATAGTTTCCAACATATATCACATAGATGCTCCTGCTAAGTGAAAATTTCTTGCTGCCAGTACTGTTAAGAAACTATTTAAGAGGGAATGCTTCCTTTATCTCCTCTCATATAAAGAAAACAGAGGTTGAGTTGTTCAGTGTCTACCACATGTATTTCCACCAGCTTAGTATGTAAACCTTGCCATTAGTACTGGTATTTCCTTAGATCTGTTGGCAGCTTTGACCACATTGTGAAGCAGCTACAGCTTGCTGTGGTAAATGTGGCAGCAGTTCTGTAGCTACATTAAGATACCATCCCCTTCTCCCTCACATAATTGTTCTTGCATTAATTGGTTCTTGTTAAGCTTCAGCTTCTAGCAGCAGCTTAATATAGAGCAATAGCTGAGGATTTTTCATAAGGAACTGTAATTCTGGTTACCTAAGATTAAATTGTATGAGGTAAACATTTTCTCAAAAGCACTGAAATCACTACCTCTAAAATTAGGCCTCCCTAAACATCCCACATCACTGAATTTTACCTCTGAAAACCTTAGTTTTAGTTCCAGTACTACAAATGAGTCCTTGTAGTTGTAACGTGGGAGTTTTATGAAGTCCTACTGACTTCACTAATGCTTCAGCTACAAAGGCTACCCAAAGTGATGTATCTTTGCTTATTGGATAAGGCTGATTCCTTTTGACTGCGGTTTTTGATATGAAATTAATAAGATTTTTAGTCTCTATTGCATAGCCAAAGATGCTGGAAGGGCAAAGAAGGGAGGTAAATAAGACCATTTAAAAACTAGCAATGAACTGAATTAATTAAATTTATTGGGTGAAACAATTTAATGAAGAAAAATACTAATTAAATTATTAAAATCTAGATTGCAAGTAGTAATTAAAAGGACAGTTGCTATGCAACCAAAAGGATTTTTATGATGGAGTGTAAAAATATATTTCTAAGGTATGCTGGTATTTTGCTTTGACCTTTTTCAGTCACAAACCTGCCCAGACTGTCTGTAAATGTGTTTTTGAGAATGATAACATTAAAGGTACCTACAGCATTAGGAAAAAAAAATGGCTATTTGAATCAGTTAATGATTTTTATTATGTTTAAAAGGTTATGTGTAAGGAATTCATGAGATAAAAATAAATACATAAATATAATTCTGTATGTAATTCATACGCTGATGTTTCATCAGCTCTAATGGATTAATTTCTATCCCAAACACAGGTCCTGATCCTATAAGACATGGGAACATTAATTTTCGTAATGTAGTGTGTGACCTAACCCTGCCCTGTCCTGAAGGTCTTAAATAACAATTAAATCCCTTACTTGTATCAGAAACCTAAGCAGCTGTTTTTAATAATAACTAGGGCTAACTTTTCCTTATCCTGGAATACCTTGAGGGAACTTTTGCTTATCCTGGAATACCTAGACTAAGATGCAGGTTGGTTTCTGCTTTTTCTGTTGTTACATGTGAAGATCTCTGATGTGGTCATCTGATACTGATATATGGAAGAGAGGACACCAATATGCAGATAAACAGTGACACACAAAGTATTTTGTTAGGGCATATATATATTTCAATGAAGAGGCATAAATCGTGCTCAACGTATTTGTATAATGCTCTCACATATTCCCCACAATTACAAGGATATCAAAATCCCTTGGTTCGTTTTGAATTGTGTTGTGCAAATGGGAGGCACATCTGGTTTGCTGGACCTGAAGGCCTCTGCCCAGTGGTAAAGTCTTTTATTTCTTGAGGTTGATTAGTGGTTGTATGGCCAACCTGAACTCCATTTTCTTTAATTTCCATTAGTCCTGCATTTAAATCACAAAACTTTAAACATTTTCTTTAGTCAGTAGAGTTTCCTTTCCACTGACATTATGACAGAAAAATGAAAGGAAACCCAAATGGGTCTAACCAATTGGCTTCTAACCAGTGCTAGTTTACCACCACCAGCCTGCATCCAGAAGCAAAGGGCTTGCTCTCTGGTAAATCCTGCTCTCTACACTGCTTCTTGTTTCCTATTCTTACTTCAAAATCCCTGCAAGGGAGGGAACAACAGTGATTCTTAACCAGAATGGAAGTTTTTCAGATATGAGGTCCTACAGCTATTTAATTTGTCCTTTTCTTCTTATTTCTTATGACTTCTTTCATTTCCAGACATGAATTTATTTAATTTATGTTTTCTAGCTAGCTGCTCTTCACAGAACCACTCAGTATAGGCCCTAAAGCCTCTTTTCAGCTGCAGAGCAGAGGAATTATGAGATCTAATGCCAAATGATGGCAATCTAATAATGAATAAGGTGGAGAACTTCCTGAAAGGACTTCTGGGAGGTTCACTTGTCATTGGACACACCACTGTAATGAACTGTGAGCAGAGAGGCATGTAAGCAGCTATGCATAGTTACCCTTGTATGGAAGGAATTTAGGTGGAAGTGCTATTAAAAATAGGTTTCTTCTTTTTTCTTTCCAGCGATAAACTATGTGACAAGGATTTAATTGTTTAGTAGTACCTTGTAAAGATATCACCTTTGATTTAAAATCAATCTTGCTTGGGACCTTTTGAATGAAATAAAGAATTCATGTTTACTAGATAATATTGATTTATTTTCTTGGATAATAGACTATGCTTTAAAAAAATACTATAGCTTCTCTCTCTATATTAAATACTGTTAAATGTACAGCTCTATTAAAATAAATGCAGAAAGTGTTTTAGGGAATCACTCCAATGCCAAAGGACATTGTATCTGTTGTTGTCAAGAAATGCAGCAGTATATATCGTACTTTTCAAGAAGGAAAGTGCACAAAGAAATCTCTGGGCTATGAAATAGTAAAATGTGCATGTCTCATATTCCAGCAAGAAAAAAGTAAGAACCCCACAGAATCACAGAATCACAGAATCGTCTAGGTTGGAAAAGACCTTGAAGATCATCCAGTCCAATTATTAACCTAACATTGACAGTTCCCAACTACACCATATCCCTCAGCGTTATGTCTACTCTACTCTTAAACACCTCCAGGGATGGGGACTCCACCACTGCCCTGGGCAGCCCATTCCAACCCCTAACAATCCCTTCTGGAAAGAAATGCTTCCTAATATCTCGTCTAAACCTTCTCTGGCACAACTTGAGGGCATTACCTCTTGTCCTATTGCTTATTACTTGGTTAAAGAGACTCATCCCCAGTTCTCTGCAACCTCTTTTCAGGTAAAATGAGACATAAATGCAACACGACATGTTGATTTTCATTTTTGTGCCTTGATAAGCTCAGATTTATCACAAATCTGTGTAGATAAAGCAAGTTCAGAACTACCATTAGTTAGAAGTACCTTCTTCCCTCTAGTTTGGCTTAAAGAAAATTATAGATTTCTGGAAAGACAGAAGACTCTGTTCCACTGCTCAGTGAGATTGAAACCCCCTAAAACTTTCTTTTTCCATGGCCCCCTGATCAGAATTACAGGAAAACTTCAGCATCAATTGAAAGATAAGCCTTGGAATATGAAATTATGCTTCAGAATGATTTGCAAGTTTAGAAATGTAGTTTATTATTTTACATGAACATTTTTTCCAACACACCACTGGCAAGAAGAATCCATAATAGTTCTCTACCTTGTGGAGAAGAGATTTTGTTCTGACTGTAAACCTTCATTGTGAACTACCATAGTGAATAACTGCTAGATAAAAATAATGAAAATCACATTATCAAGCTTTAATACTCTTGGCTTTGAGTAAACTAGTTGAATTATCCAGTAATGAAATGAGTTTCCTACCTCAACTTTGTGAATTCCAACTCCTGTTAGAAAAGAAAGAAAAGGATTTTCAGAGGAGGAAGCAGAGAAGACATTTGACTTTGCTTAGCATATATTTCACAGAAAAGTCAACAACTTTGATAAGAAGATGAATTATATCAACTAAAAAGTTTCCCTTTTATAAACAGAAAATAAATAAATACTTAAATTTCTTCTGTATGTAGTCTCCAGCTGTAAGAAGCCTTTTAATTTAGTGAAACTTTTTTGATAACACCTTACTACATAAAGTGAGGTATTGTCATAAATGGGAATGAGAGCTAGGAGAATCTGTGATCCAATTTGCAGATGAACGAAGAAGTTTAAAAAATACATGAAAATTGTAGTTCAAATAGACTTCTAAAAAGTCGGTTGCCTGAGGATTTATCCATCTCTTTAAAACAGCTAAACAATAAAGCTAATCAGCTTTTTTCAGTCAATATGTAATTCTCTAAGTTTCCTTCACAGTCTTTTTGTCAGTCATCCTGATCTCCAGTTCTGAACTGCTATGTTCTGCTATTATTTTGTACTCTATTGTTGCTGTTACAGACACTGTACATTAGACACTTCTGAAGCACTGTCTGAAGTCTGGAAAAGTAGGGAGCAAATGTCAAGAAAGAAAAATTATAAAAGATAATTTTAATGAAATATATATAGAGGTGAACCACAAACAATTTCAAGAAATGTCCAAAATTATTTAAATTTGGTTAGCCTTTGTAAATTTCCTGAGCTATGTAGCATACAAACCACAATACTGACTTTTTCCATATGAAACTTATTGTCTCATGTTTAGCTAGTTCCTTGGAAGAGGAATGACAAAAACTTGTAAGTCAAGGGCAAGTTCTGGACAGAATAAAAAAAATGCAAAGACAATAAAATTTAAAGTCTTCTCCCCTTTTTGATGGTCTCAGACACTACGATTACCAGAATATCAATATGAAATTGTGTCTTTAAAACCTAAATTAGTTTCTCCACCAAAATACATTATTCTGGGATGCTATAGTGTTCTGAAGATTGAGAGTTAATTTAACTATTTTTATGTTTATTTTCAGATGATAAAACTTCAGCAACAGGAACACTTGATTTGACATATTTTAGGAGGGATTTAGAATATAAAGAAAAAGGAATTGTCTAATAGATGGCTGTGGCTGTTAGTAAATAACAAGATAAATCTCTACACAGGAGAAAATAATGTTATCTGGATTACAGATATTTTTACTTTTTTTAATTTTGTCATCAATCATAGAATCATAGAATGGTTTGTGTTGGAAGGGACCCTAAATATCATCTAGTTCCAACCCCTCTGCCATGGGCAGGGACAGCTTCCACTAGACCAGGTTGCTCAAAGCCCCATCCAACCTGGCCTTGAAAAACCCCCGGGGAGAGACCATCCACAACTTCTCCGGGCAACCTGTTCCAGGGTATAACCACCCTCACAGGAAAGAGTTTCTTCCTTATATCTAATCAGTATCTACCCTATTTCAGTTACGCCTTATCCTATCACTACACTCCCTGATAAAGAGTCCTTCCCCATCTTTCCTGTAGGCCTCCTTTAAGTACTGAAAGGCTGCTATAGGGTCTCCATGGAGTCTTCTCTTCTCCAGGCTGAACTACTCCAACTCTCTTACCCTGTCCTCATAAGGGAGGTGCTCCAGTCCCCTGATCATCCTCCTGGCCCTCATCTGGACCTGCTCCAATAGGCAGGGAGGCAGCCCATATTGGGGACTTCAGAACCGGACAGTGTACTCCAGGTGAAATCTCACAAGAGTGGAGTAGAGGGGAAGAATCACTAGCTCCCTCGACCTGCCACACTTCTCTTGATGCAGCCCAGGATACAGTTGGCATTCTGGGCCAGTTTCCTCAGGACTGGTGGATGCATCTTATCAGGTCCCAGGGACGTGTGCATCTTCAACTTCCTTAGATGGTCTTGAAACTGATCTCCTGCAGTGGGTGGTTCTTCATTCTTCCAGTCCCTACCTTTGCCTTCTGCATCTTGGGTGATGTGGCTGGAGCACTTTCCAGTGAAGACTGAGTCAAAAAAGTCATTGAGTACCTCAGCCTTCTCCATATCCCGGTTAGCAAATTAACAGCTTATATTTGACAAATTCTTCAAATCTATATTTTAGACTGTAATCTGCAACACTTGATCATAATTTTATTTTCTGTAAGACAGCGCCCTGTAGAAATAAGTTTCAGCTTCTGCAGAAAGCTGCTTCATATTTATGTTAAAATAAATCAAATTAAGATTGTCTTCTTTCCAATTAACACCTCTGCAGGAGATCAGTAAAAAAAAAAAGAACTCTTCTTTTATATCCTCTAGCTGACGCAATCTAATTAGAGGTGCAACAATGTCAAAAAAATTCTTAAAAGCATAAGAAAAGGAGCAAATCTGTGGAACTAGAAATTTGATGAAACCTGAACTAATCTTGTAATCCTTAAAACTTACTGTTGTCACTTCTATTTGAATTGTTGTTTAGACTCAATACCATGTTTCCCCCCATAATAATATCTCTCCAGAGTATTTACTGAGTCTTTAGGGTTTTTATGTATTTATTTAACTTTTACATCCCATGGTCTGAAAAACAGTCTTTTCTCATGAACCTGAGAAAGTAGTCTTGATGTTTAAATAGCAGGGCAAACGAATGATGTAATATCCTGAAGAAGAGTTTACTAATTTTGGAATAACTTTCTTTGCTGTGCTCCTCCATTTCTGTTTCAAATTCTAATTACAGACTTCATAGTTTTTTCTTTTTATGGATGGTAAGATTTTTTTTTGTGGCCTTAGACTTTAGAATGTGTCAGTTTATGGGTTCTTTTTTCATCTTTATATCTATAGCCAGTGGGAGTCAGTATTGAAAAATTAATTTGATGGAACATAGCAGGCACACTGTGCAGATTATCATTCAGTGAGGTGTCTGGATCATAATACAGCAGAGTTAGAAACAATTTAGGAGAAATTGCCACCAAAGAAGGAAAGAGATCATCTTCTTTGACAACGCCCTGTATCCTGACCCCACTAATCCCTGTGCAACAGAATAATGACAGGGTTTCAAACACATTGTTGATAAGGGGAAAAAGTCCTAAAAACCTCCCAAACTGAAGTCAATACTACACCTTCTGATAGGATGAGCTATAATGCAGAAGTTCTCGGTGGAGAGCTCTTGGCAGTGACACTTAACAGGTGTTATACTAGATACTATAGGAAGGCGTGATCATTATCTGTGTGTTGTTACACAGAAAGAATCACAGTGACTGAAATACCAAGTAGAGAGTCAAGTACCACTCTCAAAAGTGTCTCCTGTTATGTAAATGCATCAAGCTACTGTGAGTAAGAGAAACTTTTCTCAACAAGTCAGTATTCTTTCCTCTCCCCTTCTCCCTCCAGCACATATTTTAGTCTTGGCTTAACTTGATACAGACCAGGTCTTACGCATTTTTTTTTTTGTTTTGTTTTGTTTTGTTTTTGTGTAGAACCCTACTTCATGCTTATTCAGATCAGCCAGAAAACCACAGCCAGAAAAGAACAGAAATAAGGCTTAATTTCAAGTCAATGTTTGTTTCTTTGAATTTCTCTTACTCATAGTGGTTACCTCTTTGCCAATGTCATACTATTCTAGCTATTCACAGAACTTTTGTTCGGGTTCATTAAGTTGTAAAAGAGCTTCAGAAGAAAACTTCCCTTTCCAAGTCTTTCCAGGAACAATTCTGATACCATAACTGCTCTGTTATTGGAATATAGATTATCAGAGCTTCATTGCCTACAAGATTGGATTAAGATTCTGGAAATTATTTTTTTTAAAGGTTGAAATTATACAGGACTTCAAGTTTTCAAGATAATGAGGCCTTGGATGTTCTAATTTTATATGCTGCCTGCCTGGATCGCAAAACTATCAATCTGTTTTTGTTAATGGAGTTTGGAGTTATGAAACAATGTAAATCCTGTGATTAACTAAGGAGTTATAAAAACCTTTGGGCTACTGGTTCTGCACCACCATCTTGTACTCATGTTCGACTTCAGGTTTGTAGTCTCTGTTTGCTTTTCTGACTTTATGCTTTCGTAGTATATATGTTCTTGTGATTCTTAGTTATCACCATTTCAGTGAAATGTCAATAAGTGGATATCTTTAGCCATATCCATTCTACACAAGAAATAAATTAACTGGGATAATTACTCCATCATTATTTATCTTCATGTAATGACAATTATGTTCTACAAGTAATTGCTGTTACGTTTTGTTCTAATTTCTTCTCAACTGGTGCAACTCTTTCATTCCTAAATATCTTTTCCATTATTTTCCTCTTTTTCATATTTATTCAGAAATACATTTCAGTGACTTGGGGATAGATTAGATTGTAGATTTTAAGATTTTATTCTGATTTGTTTTATGAGTTAAACAACCAAGACATTTTTGTATTACCCAACTCATTGTCTCCATCCATGGAGACAAATCAATACAATAATGCAGTGAATTTAAACCAAGTTTTAAATTGTGGGCTTTTTCATCCAAATGGGAGTCATTAAAGAGGTAATGTAATGCAAGACATGTAATACATTGGGTGATTTTAGAATATAGTGTTAGAAAAATAAGTGTTACATGTTCTATGTTGCATGTTGTATGTTACATGTTTTTAGTTCACCTTTCCTGTAATGAACCCTTTTAATCACAGCTCCTAATGAACAGAAGGAATAACACACAACAGATAGTATAATGTCAGCTTCATACTTATGATGGTATGCCAGCTGAACTCTATTATTTCATTCAAGTGGCTGATAGTCATGCTTGGTTACACCTATCACTTACAAATCTACTTTTCTCTACAGAAAACACTATTCTTGGTCATAATACCAGTTCTCTTGTCTAGCCTTACTGACTTCATGGGACTAGCATGGATATTTTCCTAGCTTTGGTGTCTGTTCATCGCATCACAGACAGCAACAACATTTCTTGGTATTAGGGATTCTGAAGAAAGTAATACTTCTTTAGAATAAAAACATATTTTTTTTAAACTTCACCCTGAAAAAAATTGCTTTACATTTTCTATCTACTTTTTAACTTCTATTTACAAATACACATGTAACATCAACATAAATAAATAAGGTTGAAAATAGCAATATTGTTGAGAACTTGAATGAAAGGAATGAATAATCACCATGTGATTAATTCATTTAAAATTAATAATTTCTGCTTGGGTTTTTTAATTTGGTTTTGGTTTTTTATTCAACTGTAAGAATTACTGGAAAAATTCAATTTGGTTAACATTTGGCTAGCTAAAAAGGTTTCCTATGTAGTCTGACCTCTTTATAATAAGGGAGACTTTTATAATCAATGACTAAAAAAAAGTGAGCTAGAATCCCAATGGGTTTGGTGGTATAACCTGCTGTTTTAATATTTAAAATGTTAGTTATAAATAACTTCTACATTTGGAGAACTGCCAGTATATGAATTATAAGATCTAGGTCATTGCCTGTTTAAAAGATTATTATCTTCTAACTAGTGTAAAGCCTTAAAAAGACCTTTTAGCTACCAGAGACACTGCTGAGATGGTTTTGGAATAACATATATATGTATATTTTGGCTTCAGAAAAACAAACAAGGAATAAAATAATTCCAGCAGAAAAGTTTATCTATTGATAAGCCATTAAAATTGATTTTTTCCAGACATTTATGTCCCTTTACTAAATTTAACAAAACTATTCATTTTATCTGAGTTTTAGTTACACAGCTGAATTTTTTTTTACACTGAAAATGATATGACAATTTAACAGGTTGTCTTTCTAAAAGTGATGTTTTAAATCTCAAGACAAACTTGCAAGAGAGAAAAGATTTAGGGTTAAAAATTCAGTCAGTTCAGTTAGCAAAGAAGAGCAAGGAACTTTCAGGAACTGAAAAGCCAAAGTGGAATCAGGAATCAGAAAAACACTTGGTTTTCTTGTGAAAAGAAGCTAGTGCTCTAAGCAGACTTGTTTTCCTTCTTAGCGTCTGTAGCAAAGTTCACTGGTATAAAATTTTAACTGATGTTTTCTACATTGTTCATGCTATGGTAAAGAAGAAGAGCATAAAAAATAAAAAGTTATCATAAATATTCATTTGCTATGTCTTTCTAAAATTCACACCTTTACTTCTCTACATTGGATAACTGTGGTCATGTGTATTAAAAAGGTGTTAAAGCTATGTAAAAGGCAGGTATGCACTGAAAAGAGTTATTAAGATGGACAGAAAAGCTTACAGCCTGCCTAAGAAGAAGATATAACTCAGTTTATTTAATCCAGAAAAGGAAAGCTACAGGGAAATCCACAGCTCCACATAGATTCATCGGGAAGGTAAACATTAGGGAGACAATCATTGAAGATCGTGGACTTTATATAAAAGCATGGATATTAACTAGCCAGTAATAAATTTCTTTTGTCAGGTGTGATCCTCTGAGCATGAAATATATAGAATAGCCAGATCAAATGTCTGGAATTTAGCTGAGGCGAAACAGTAAGTATAGGCTATTTTAGAATTGCAGTCCTACTATGGAGTTAAACTATCCATTTATTTCCCAGTGCAAATAAACAGTTAACTATGCATTGCATTTAAGTGAAAGTTAATATAATTTAAAGTAAATAAAAATAAAGTTAAAATAAGCATTAGAAGACCATTACTGCTTAGGGTATTCCCTGTCTTCAGTACAAAATGAACCCATAATAAAGGACAGAGAGATGATATCTGAAGAATTTTAAAAAACAAGAATCTTTACACAAACTTGGAGGTTTCTTGCATCAAATCTTTGCAAAAAAAAAAAAGTACAAAGTTTAATTTTAAGAAATTTTTCTTTAATTAAAACTGCTTCTCATAATTCCACATGCATTTAATATGAATTCTTTTTTGGTACTACAGAATTAAATCTGAGTTACACATACTGCCATAAAGAAGATATGAGGTTGTCAGTTACATTTATAACAGTCAGTCACCCAAAATCAGGACAACACACAGTTATGAAGAGCCTTAAAAAAGACCTTAAAAAAGTGTGTAATAGGAAAATAGAGAATAGGTACAGAGGAAAGGAAAAAAAAAATACAGTTTGATACTCCTTAAACAAAAAGTGTAAAATTATGTTGATGCTATATGATATGTTTTAAGACTCTCAAAAAACCCCAACCTCTTTATCAGCTGAAGTAAGAATTCTAATGATCAGGCTTCCTACTTTTATGTTCTATTTACAGAATCACAGAATCTTCTAGGTTGGAAAAGACCTGGAAGATCATCTAGTCCAACCATTAACCTAACACTGACAGTTCCCAACTACACCATATCCCTCAGAGCTATGTCAACCTGACTCCTATGTCAAATACCTCCAGGGATGGGGATTCCATCACTGACCTGGGCAGCCCATTCCAATGCCTAACAACCCCTTCTGGAAAGAAATGCATCCTAATATCCAGTCTAAACCTTCCCTGGAGCAACTTGAGGCCATTACCAAGGGATTCTGTCAAGCGGGTACCTAAACAAGAAATGTCAGCCCTTTGGTAATCCAGGGTGGCAGTTCTGCTTCCCCCTCTCCTGTCCTCTCTAAGAATAGAGAACTCTATTATTTCATGATCGCTGTGCCCTAGTCGGCCTCCAACAACCACATCATCCACCAGTCCTTCTCTGTTCACATAGAGGACATCCAGCACGGCACCTTCTCTGGTTGGTTCTCTCACCAGCTGCATCAGGAAGTTGTCTCCTGCACATTCCAGGAATCTCCGGGCCTGGTCCCACTCTGCTGTGTTGTATTTCCAGCAGATGTCTGGGAAGTTAAAGTCTCCCACAAGAACAAGGGCAAGCAATCATGAGATTTCTCCTAAATGCCTATAGAATATTTCAACCACCTCTCTGTCCTGGATGCATGGCCTATAGTAGACTCGTACTACAACATCTGCCCTGTTGGCCTTCCCCCTGATTCTAATGCAAAGACACTCCACCCTGTCTTCACTAGACTTGTACTCAAAGCAATCATAACAGTCCCTAACATACAGCACCACCCCACTACCTCTCCTTCCTTGTCTGTCCCTCCTAAAGAGCCCGTAGCCATCAATTAGCACACTCCAGTCATGGGAGACATCCCACCATGTTTCTGTAATAGCCACGACATCATGATTTTCCTGCTGCATCATGGCTTCAAGCTCCTCCTGTTTGTTACCCATGCTGTGTACACTGGTATACGTGCGCTTCAGATGGGCTGATGTTTTGCCCCCTTCCCCCTTCAAATCTAGTTTAAAGCTCTGTCAATGAGCCCAGCTAACTCCTGCCCCAAGATCCTTTTTCCCCTCTGGGACAGGTGAATTCCATCTAATGCCAAAATGTCTGGTGCCCTGTACACCAACCCATGATTGAAAAATCCAAAGCCCTGGTGGTAACACCAGTCTTGGAGCCACAAGTTCATCTGTTGAGTTCTCCGGTATTCTTTTTCATCCATCCCCACAACTGAAGGGATGGAGGAGAACACAATTTGTGCCTCTAACCCCTTAATCATTTTCCCCTAGGACCTGAAATCTCTCTTCATTGCTTTAGGACTTCTCCTGGTAATGTCATCATTACCTACCTGAAAAACCAAGAGAGGGTAGTAGTCCTTGGGTCTCACTAGAGCAGGGAGTTTAGCTGTTGAGGTCCTTGATCTGGGCCCCAGGGAGGCAGCAGACTTCCCTATGAAGCCAGTCTGGTCTGCATATTGGGCCTTAGACACCCCTCAGAATGGAGTCACCCACTGCAATGACTTTTCTGGGGTTCTTTTTAGAACTGGTTTTAATACCTGGTCTAGAGTGACCTGGCCTTGGTGGACCTTGGTCTTCCTCCTTGTTTGATTCATTTTCTTCATCCTTCTCTTCTTCATTCAAAAGTTCCAGGGCCCCGTATCTGTTGTGAAGGGACACCATGGAAGGTGAGGGAGGTCAGGAGAGGATTTTCCTGCCTTCCTGAGCAGGGACCTGTTTCCAGCCTCCCCCATCTCTTCCATCCCCTCCTTCTATCTGGTAGAGGAGGTTGAGGGATCGCCTGCCTCCTTTGGGGCCTCCATTTGTTCCTGTTGCTTCAGGAGTGTTCAGGAGCTACTCAACCCCAATCAATTTCCCTTTTGCACTCCCTAATGCTTCTTAATCTTTCAGCCTCTTCTTTCAGTTCCGCCACCAGGCTGAGCAGGTCATCCAGCTGATCACAGCACACACAGGTGCTGTCACGGCTGCCCTCTGGCACGATTGACGGGCTCAGTCACTCCCTGCAGCCTGGGACCTGGACCGCTGCATGTTTGCGTGGCTGCTCATTCTGGGCCACCATGTTCTTTCTGGTGGTGGTTTTGATGCGAGTGGAGATCATGGTTCAGTCCACTCGTGGAGGACGATAAGATGAAACTAGCTCAGATAAGTTCTAGACCCAGGAGATGGACTGTGCCCTGTCCACTCACCCTGCCTGCGCAAACTGCCATGCAGACTGATGCACCACACCCTTCTGACGTGCCACGCCCTGTTTGTCCGCCCTGTTCGCGTGCTCCTGGTCGCTTGTGCTCCCTGGGGGCTGCTCTTGTATGTGAGGGGTGTGGGGTGTCACTCCAGTCTCCGCCCACTCTGAGTCACTGCTGTCCTTGTTAGCAGCTCACTCTTCCCACTCAGGGGGGAGACGACTTGAGGCTCTCCCTATTCCCTGGGCTTCTGCCGTCTCGTCTTATGTTTATTTAGGATTTGAATAAATAATGGCAGGTGGTCAAGTTAGCCTGAATTGGTTGTTATTGAAAGCTATTGCCCGTCTTATTAAAAATTTACTCTGTACTCACCCCGTGTTACTGCAATGCAATATTTTATTACAATTCTAGAATGTGGCTGTATATGGCTTTGCAATAGTAAACAGAACTTACCTTCAGTGATGGTTTATTTCTCACAAAACAAGCACGTAGTGCACATATGGCCAGGTACTGGACACAGCTGAAACAACAGCTGATGCACTGGAATGTCTCAAAGAATAGTAAGGCAAAATATCAGAAAGAGAAAAATGGCCTTGCTGTCAGAGTGTGACAGCAGGTTGAAAACATTTTTGAACATTTGAAAAGACATTTGAAATGTGCATATTGAAGAAATATTACTATTTTATCTTAATTTCCTTCACTTTTTTAGCAGTATAATGTTGTTGGTATCCATTAGTGGGATTCATATGGTTCAGTATAGTTAATGAAAACTAATGTTTATAGTATATTTAATAAAAATATAACTAAGAAAAATGTTCTGTGGTTTGTGAAAGTAATTATCACCTACTACATGCTCATGATGGAAAGAAAAGTTTGATACAAAGGTGTTGCTTAATAAGAGGTCTTGCTTAAAAGAGGATGAAATTGTAATTCAAAAAAGCCAGCATATTACACAGAAAGACAGAAATCTAGAAATTGAAATCTTCCTTACACATTGTAGGAAGTTCTGAGACCTACATCAAGCATCCATTTGTACCTTGCTCAGTTACAAATATATTTAATGAAGAGAAAATAGCAAAAGATCATCTATTACTTTTTAGTTGTATGGACTGTAAGACCGACTCTTGCACAGGAAAGCAAAAAAATGTTGATGAATGAATTCTAAAGACAGCTTGAAATATGTATGCAACATATATACAATTCAGAAAAAGTAGAATGGCACATTCTCTTTCCCCAGTCCTCATCAACATATACCTTGTCATTTAACACTTGTTAGCTATGTATAAATTCTAGATGGAATTATGGACTGATGCTCACAGCTGAAATTCTGAGTGAAGGTTTTGCTGAAAAACCTATATTATTCCCCAATGTTCCGTGAGTGCAGTGCAATGCGTGAATGGATCATTTTGCACAGTATTTTCTTTAAGAGATGACAAAAGGCTCACATGGAAAGTTCTTCAAGCTACCTGAGAAGCCAGTATGACAGACTACTCAGATATATGAGTGACTGTATAGCAAATGAACTACTCAGGGTTACATTCTTTGCTGGATGTTGTAGAGACTGATGACTTCTTATGGCACAGATCTCTTAAAACCAACAGAATTTCTTCAGTCTGACCAGAAGAATGGCAGACAAAGCTGCTTTCTGTGGAAAGAGAAGGACTTCTAGACTTTCTGTCATAATAGTCTTATGACTGTCAATAGATGACCTCACCCTTTGATGCCTCGTAAAAATACCTAGAAGTCTCACCAAAATATTAATTTTGATTTTAAACATTAAAGAATTATTAATTTCAAAAATAAATAGGAAAAAAAGTCTACCAAAGACAAATATTGGACAAAGTAGCTGCCTTCTGGAACAGAAGCACAATTGCATTAAATGTCTTTAGCAAGATACTAAAAAGACTGACTTTTAGTTTATTCACAGAAAAAGAAGTTGCTTTATACCTTACATATGAAAAAATACTGCCTTTGGTATTTTGGGTTCTTTCCTAAAAAAACAGAAAGTCTAGTAAATTCTGAGTACTATGAACTTTTATTTACCACAAAGTAAGGAAAATAATAATTTAATGAGAAGTCTATTTCTATATATTAAAATTATTAAATAGAAATATATTTGAATTTAAATATAATACTTGGTATAGAAGAAGTGGAATCCATTGTTCCTTTCGTTTACTTGAACTTTCTGTAGTTTATGAAGCTGGCTGTAGTAATCAATGCTAAATAAGAAGCAGAAGAGTAATTTTGCTCTATTTAATATAGTAACATAATATGCTTTTTAAAAACTGTTTCTGGTGGAACTTGTACACTACCAGGTTTTTATGAACATTTTATATTGCTTTATTACATAACTGTAGATCAAAAAGTGGATGTAATGCTAATGTTTAAGTGAAGACATAATAAACACTTTGCATAAAATATAAAGATAACTGCAAATGCACCACTTAATTTTAAGTAAGAGATCAATAATAAGTATGGCATGTTAAATCTCTAGGTGTCTTCCTTAGTAAGTCATGCATATTTTTGAACATATACTTCATCTTAAAGCATCAAAAGTTTCATGGCAAAATATAGGCCCACATTTTTTATTTGAGCACACAGGAATCTATATTCTGGATAATTTTTCTTGGCCCTTTATATGAAAACTACCACTAGAACATGTGCATAACATTTTGCAGAAGACTTAGAAAGCAGCATAGAACATTTTTGTCTTGACTCTTAGAGTATTATTCAATTCCTCAAGTCCTCATCAACAAAAGGGACTATAATTTTATGTGTTTTCAGGAAGACAGATTTATTAAACTGAGTGATGATTCACTTACATATCTCAGCTGGAGAAAGACAACCTTCCAAAACTTGAAAGTGTCATTTCAGAATGTCTATTAGTTCTACATCCTCCAATATTGTTCATTTGAATTGCGACTTATAATGCTTACGCACATATTGATATTGTAGAAGTGGGTACAGCAAAGCAATGTCAGAATTTCACATTGAGCCAAAACACATCTGGATGTTTATTTGGGCTCCTGTCACTGTTATTCATCATTTTGATGTTCCTGAAAATTGTTCTGAGATGTAAACTAAAACTGGCAGAGTTGAAGAGTTTATTCCATAAAAATTGTTTCCATTTCATCTATGCAGATTTTCTTGCTCACATGAGTACACAAGATTTTAGAAGTTTAAGTGAGCAATAAAGAAATTACTACATAGACAAACAACAGCAGCAATGACAACAAGTTCATTGCATGACACAGTGGATGGCATGCCTCCTCTTTCTGAGCTGGTACGTGTTTCATCCATAGTACTCAAAGTCACTCTTATCCTGAGAATTACTGCTAAGGACGACAAGATGACTGTGCTGATACTGCTATCTATCAGTAAAAAAGCATTTAAAATGTTATTTCTTTACTTTTTTCCATTCTTATATGAGAAAGTACTTATTTTTAAAAATAATACATGCTTCTTCCTTGATAGTTGTTAACATGAAAAGTTGATCAGTGTCATAACTAATTCATAATAGAGGTGACTCTAATGTGAGAAATATAAAGAAAATTTCTCTCATAGAACAACTTTCACTTTCTCTTATGATTTTTGAGATTTCAGGAATGAAACTTACTTTCTCTGGCTGAATCTCTTGTGTTGTCAAAATTCAGGCTAGAAATATCAGAGAGGCATTTCCTTCAGAACAATAAATCTTGGCTCTGATGTACGTAATAAGATATTATTTTACTATAAAATTGCTTTTCCTTCAAAAGATGTGCAATTTATTCAGCTTACCATTTTGAAATATCTGTTTTATTAATGTCTTTAAGGACTGTGAAATTTTTAAGTTTTAGATCTTACACAGAAGTTGCATATAATAATTCTTTAGAAGTGCAGGACAGAATATTAATGAAGATCAACTCTGGCAGTAGCTCTGGTTATTACGTAGTAATATGGTGTCATACCTTTAGTAATGTATTTTAAGTATTACTTCTAAAGAAAAACTTGCCAAAGTACCACCAAAATAAAAACAGAGCATAATTTTTCAGCAAATAGAGCATAAAGGACTCTCTTTAAAAATTTTATTTGTGGTGATAGTTTGCACTTTTGTACAATAAAACAAAGCTTTTAAAAGTCCTTTAATTTAGAGATAGCAATAGCATTTCACTGAGGGCTATGTATTAGTGGGGTATTTCTTTCTTATAATCTTGTAAAAGAAGTGCGAAAAACACGTCTTTGAAAAAATCATAAATATTAAAAGTGTCTAGTACTTTTTTTTTTCTTTTGCAGGGTGACGAGAGACAAAGGACAATGGCTTTAAACTGAAATAGGGTAGATTTAGGTGAGATATAAAGAAGAAATTCTTCACTGTGAGAGTAGTGAGGCACTGGAACATGTTGCTTGGAGAAGTTGTGGGCGACCCCTCGTTGGAAGTGTTCAAGGCCAGGTTGGACGGGGCTTTGAGAAACTGATGTAGCAGAACCTGTCCCTGCCCATGGAAGGGAAGTTGGAACTAAATGATCTTTTAAGTGCCTTCCAACGTTAACCATTGTATGATTCTATGATTCTATGATTCTATGATTCTATGATACTTACTAATTTTTTTTTTTTGTTTCTACACTTATATAGCATATGAACTCAATGCCCTCTAATCCAAAAGAGAGAGAATTAGTCAAAGAAGGAGAGGAAGCACAGAAGTGTAGTCAAAGAATATAGAAATATATTCTTTAGGTGGGAATGAAATAAAATACATTAAGAAAGAAAGAAATGGAGAATTGGAAACTTGTATTTCTGAAAGTTTATGTAAGTATATACTGCTCTCTTTTTACCCTGAAAATACAAACGTTTTTTAAATATTTTGCCTATAGACTGGTGATAGGTATCAAGGACAGAAATAATATAAGAAAAACATATCTAACTTCATTTATTCTATTTAAAAATGGGCTCCAAATGGATCACACTAATGCTTGACTAAAGAAAAATTTGTCAAAATCTACACTCTGCAAGATTTGTCTCTCTTTGTAAATCCAGATAGGTTTTTAAAGTTTTTAAAGTATAGACTGGAAGAGAAGAAAACACATGTAGAAATATTTTGCAGTCTTCACTTCATGTGTGCTGGTATGACATAATATCACAAATCAGTGAAAAATTACCCAATGAAAAAGAGATTTTAACTAAGCACTTGATCCTATGTCTATTAAAATAAATGGAAAGTTTTCTTCACTGAATTCAATGTCCATTTGATTAGGTACATAAACATTCACAAACTACTTGCATTTTATGATTTTGCCTAAGAGTTCCTGCATCCCTCACTTCTGACACTTTGAGACTTACTTTTGAATGCAACTGGAGAGTATAAATCAGCTCATAGGCTGAAGTGATAGCATAAGCTCTAGCAAGAACAGCCAAAGCATTCTTCCTAGACACTTTGTGTGAAGATCAAATAAAAAATAAAACCTGCCACTTAGGATGTTCTGTGTTTTTCAGTAATACAAATAACGAAATCAGAAAATATGTCTCTCTCTAAAATTTTTTAATTCACTTCAAGAGAACATGGATAGTATCCTAAAGTTAAAAAAAAATCTTTTTCATATTTGTGATTTGCTACTCATGTTCTTACAAAATCATGATACCAAGACAGACACATTCTTATTTTTGATCACTCATAGCAAGTAGGGTGAGGATTTCAGAGGAAGTGTATTTTATCTAAGTCTAGATGAATTATGATTACTTAAAAGAATGCTAGTTGGTTGCAGAAGATTTATGGCTTCTTGAGGTCCAGGGAATGGCACTAAAGTATTGAAGTTTTCAAAAGACAAAATCCAGAAAATTTGGAAGAAGAATACAGGATGGTGTTAAAATATTTCAGATTATTTTAAAAATTATGAGGTAAATAAGAATATGAGGGAAAAATCCTTTTGCTTTTCAAAAATACTTCAGCTCATGGCATTCAAGATTGTTGACTGTTGTACAACAACCTTAAGGAGCGCAATCTTAGCTCCATTGAAGTAAATGCATATTTTTCCATTGAATTTGCTGAGGTCATGTTTTCACTACAAGTCTAGTATGGTGAGGGTGGTGAGACACCGGAACAGGTTGCCCAGAGAAGTTGTGGGTGCCCCCTCCCTGGCAGTATTCAAGGCCAGGTTGGACGGGTCTTTGAGCAACCTGGTCTAGTGGAAGGTGTCCCTGCTCATGGCAGGGGGGTTGAAACTAGATGATCTTTAAGGTCCCTTCAAACCCAAACAATTTTATGATTTTATGATAAATATCCTTCACAAGAGCAACAACATCAAATGTTCCTTCAGCTTCTCATAAGCAAACTGCTTTGCACTGACAATAATATAGTTGAACTGATACTTTATTCTGTTCACATTAGACAGTGCATTTTCTTTTGTCCCTTTTTTTGGTTTGTTTTTTTGTTTTAAATAAGAATTAAATTTCAGTATGCAGGAAAGGGAAACAGAGAATAACTAGACATAATTTTTCTTCACATTCATTTTTTCATATGCACCCCATAAGTAACATATTTATAAAATTTGATTACAGTTATTCAAATTGATTAAGGTGTGCTTTGGGGAATGAATAATTCAAATTTGCTATGTTAGCATAATCCTACAGTAATGTTGTTTATATATAAAGGGATTATTTTAGTATATTGCATGTTAACAGTCCCCAACTTTAGGGGTTTTTAGCACTGAGTTGTAAACAAGAGATTAATTTTTCCTTATAAAAGGTAAGTTTGGTTTCCAGCTTTATCTGAGAAAGATTGAAGCTGGCCACTGTATCTACCTGTGCATAAAACATCACACTGGACTATGACACAGGAGTCATCACAGAGTACATTTCTTTCTCTTATTTATGCACTTAGACACCTCAATGATGAGCATAGCAAAATCAAAATGTGTATGTGCTTGTATTTTTTTAATCTTGTGTCTGCAATAAAGTGTTTCAAAGCAAAATGGAAATCAGACCTCTAAGAACTACTGTAATTGTGACTTCTAATCTGTGAAACCTACAATGGAGTTGAACTGATATTTGATTTCTAAAAGGCTACATAAAATGTAACCGATCTTCTGAAATTCCCTTTAGTAAAACTGATTTCTACTTCCAGAAACACTACTTTGTCTTTTAACACAATGTAATCTTGGATATTTTTATTTCTTCTACTCTACAATGGCCAATTTAAATCATGGGGAATTTTGATTTATTCTCATATTGTTTTGGTCCTTCCTTGTGTATCATGTCCCCTCTGCCTCATGTTGATTATTTAACTCTAGTTGAAGATTCTTGAGAATAGTGAATTAACAAATCCCTAAGGACAGAGACTGCTTCTAAGCTGCTTTTTTCTAGGGTTACCTAGATAGGCAGAGAAAACCAGTATTTTTTTTACTTAGGATGTCATGTGATCTGTTTAATCTAGACTGCATATGGATTGCCAAACTTACTCTAAGTGCATATAGATTCAAATTCATACATGCTTTATTCCTGGCTTTCCTGTTGTTCAATTCATGGAAACTGGAAATGCTGGAATGCTAACGGTTTATCTCCCATAGTGAATACCCAAGTTTTCTTAAATTACAGTGAAGAGACACATATTTTTCACTTGGATATGCAGTGAAATGCCTTTGTACAGATTGCCAGAACTCTTATATTAGGAAGTTTACAATCCATAAATTTGCATCTCCCAGTTTACACTTAGCTTTTGGCTTGAAATTTGTGCTCAAGTTTCCAATGTTTAAGAACATAGCACTTCAAATCAAAAAACAAGACTTCCTCTGCAATGTAGAAGATGAAATAGAAGTCTCTGAAGGCCTCCAGGGTAAATCTTATTAAGTTTTAGAGTGGTAAAAAAGAAGAAACATTAGGATCTAATAAAAAAAAAAAAAAAGAAAATTAAGTAAGAGTAGTATATAAATTCAACATTCTACTTATATCAAAGTAGCCTAAAACGTATATGGTAGTTAAGAACCCATGGGTAAATAAACAAGATTTATTTACTAAGTAGTAAAAAATAGTGAAAAAAATCCCATTTGAGCAAACCGTGGAAACAGAGAATTTCAGGCTAGATACATTGCACCGATGAGAAGGGAGTTAGTTCTCCACTGGGTACTGCCAAAGGACACTGTATTTGATATCATGTATCTCCTCTGTTCTGCAGTGTAGAAGCACCTTTGGCTTTATATAATTTTCAAAGAAAGGAATGTTTCAAAGATTAAATGTGGTCAAATTATTTGCATTAATAAGGAAGTTATGACCATAACACGTGGGCAAAAAATGCACAACCCTTGGGAATGAAGAAAAGAAGGAGGAAAAGAATGAGACAAACAAGGAGGAAGACCAAGGTCCACCAAGGCCAGGTCATTCTAGACCAGGTATTAAAACCAGTTCTAAAAAGAACCCCAGAAAAGTCATTGCAGTGGGTGACTCCATTCTGAGGGGTGTCTAAGGCCCAATATGCAGACCAGACTGGCTTCATAGGGAAGTCTGCTGCCTCCCTGGGGCCCAGATCAAAGACCTCAACAGCTAAACTCCCTGCTCTAGTGAGACCCAAGGACTACTACCCTCTCTTGGTTTTTCAGGTAGGTAGTGATGACATTACCAGGAGAAGTCCTAAAGCAATGAAGAGAGATTTCAGGTCCTAGGGGAAAATGATTAAGGGGTCAGAGGCACAAATTGTGTTCTCTTCCATCCCTTCAGTTGTGGGGATGGATGAAGAAGAATACCGGAGAACTCAACAGATGAACTTGTGGCTCCAAGACTGGTGTTACCACCAGGGCTTTGGATTTTTCAATCATGGGTTGGTATACAGGGCACCAGACATTTTGGCATTAGATGGAATTCACCTGTCCCAGAGGGGAAAAAGGATCTTGGGGCAGGAGTTAGCTGGGCTCATTGACAGAGCTTTAAACTAGATTTGAAGGGGGAAGGGGGCAAAACATCAGCCCATCTGAAGTGCATGTATACCAGTGCACACAGCATGGGTAACAAATATGAGGAACTTGAAGCCATGATGCAGCAGGAAAATCATGATGTCGTGGCTATTACAGAAACATGGTGGGATGTCTCCCATGACTGGAGTGTGCTAATTGATGGCTACAGGCTCTTTAGGAGGGACAGACAAGGAAGGAGAGACATAGTGGGGTTGTTAGGGACTGTTATGATTGCTTTGAGTACAAGTCTAGTGAAGACAGGGTGGAGTGTCTTTGCGTTAGAATCAGGGGGAAGGCCAACAGGACAGATATTGTAGTAGGAGTCTACTATAGGCCACCCATCCAGGACAGAGAGGTGGTTGAAATATTCTATAGGCATTTAGGAGAAATCTCACGATCACTTGCCCTTGAGGGCTGAGGTGCTTAATGGCTTCTTTGCCTCAGTCTTTAATAACAAGACTAGTTGTTTTGAGGGAATCCAGCCTCCTCAGCCAGAAGACAGAGACTGGGAGAACAACTCCCCTGCAATCCAGGAGACAGTCAGTGACCTGCTGCATCACATAGACACACACAAGTCTATGGGACCAGACGGGATACACCCGAGGGTGCTGAAGGAGTTGGCTGGAGTGATCGCCAAGCCACTTTCCACCATTTACCAGCAGTCCTGGCTGACCAGGGAGGTCCCGACAGATTGGAAATTGGCCAATGTGACACCCATCTATAAGAAGGGTCAGAAGGATGATCCGGGAAATTACAGGCCTGTCAGCTTGAGTTTGGTGCCCAGGAAGCTGATGGAGCAGCTCATCCTGAGTACCATCACACAACACATGCAGGTCAATCAGATGATCAGGCCCAGTCAGCATGGGTTTATGAAAGGCAGGTCCTGCTTGACAAACCTGATCTCCTTCTACGACAGGACGACCTGCTTATTGGATGAGGGAAAGGCTGTGGATGTTGTCTACTTTGACTTTAGTAAGGCCTTTGACACCATTTCCCACAGCATTCTTGTGGCAAGACTGGCTGCTTGTGGCTTGGATGAGTGCACGCTTTACTGGGTAAAAAACTGTCTGGATGGCCCGGCCCAAAGAATTGTAGTGAATGGAGTTAAATCCAGTTGGCAGCCGGTGGTGAGTGGTGTCCCCCAGGGCTCGGTTTTGGGGCCACTCCTGTTTAACATCTTTATTGATGATCTAGACGAGGGGATCGAGTGCACCCTCAGTAAGTTTGCAGATGACACCAAGTTGGGTTGGAGTGTTGATCTGCTCGAGGGTAGGGAGGCTCTGCAGAGAGACCTGGACAGGCTGGAGTGATAGGCTAAGGCCAGCTGTAGGAGTTTCATAAGGCCAAATGCTGGGTTCTGCACTTCCGCCACAACAACTCCCAGCAACACCACAGGCTTGGGGAGGAGTGGCTGGAGAGCTGCCAGTCAGAGATGGACCTGGGGGTGTTGATTGACAGCCGGCTGAACATGAGCCAGCAGTGTGCCCAGGTGGCCAAGAAGGCCAATGGCATCCTGGCTTGTACTAGAAATAGCGTGGCCAGCAGGGACAGAGAAGTGATCTTACCTGGGTACTGGGCACTGGTGAGGACGCACCTCAATTACTGTGTTCAGTTTTGGGCCCCTCACTACAAAAAGGACATTGAATTACTTGAGCGTGTCCAAAGAAGGGCAACGAAGCTGGTGAAGGGTCTGGAGCACATGTCGTACGAGGAGCAGCTGAGGGAACTGGGGTTGTTTAGTCTGGAGAAGAGGAGTCTGAGGGGAGACCTCATCGCCCTCTACAACTACCTGAAAGGAGGTTGAAGAGAGCTGGGGATGAGTTTCTTTAACCAAGCAACAAGGGATAGAACAAGAGGTAATGGCCTCAATTTGCGCCAGGGAAGGTTTAGACTGGATATTAGGAAGCATTTCTTTCCAGAAGGGGTTGTTAGGCATTGGAATGGGCTGCCCAGGTCAGTGATGGAATCCCCATCCCTGGAGGTGTTTATGAGTCGGGTCAATTTAGCCCTGAGGGATATGGTGTAGTTGGGAACTGTCAGTGTTAGGTTAACGGTTGGACTAGATCATCTTCAAGGTCCTTTCCAACCTAGATGATTCTGTGATTCTGTGATTCTGTGAAACAGGAGGTCACTGTTGAAATGCTGGAAGAAACATCTCAACCAAAGGAAGTCAAACTATACTACCGTTTGTCTGCAGTTTCCTAATCCTTAGGCTCACTATAGACCAGCCAGATTATACGGTACAAGAGCAATCAGAGGACTCAATTTCCTTATGCCATGAGGAACTTAACTCCTTCTAGTAAATATTTATCTGACAGCACTATTTTGACAGTGTTTGTTCTGGACTGCCTTTGAAACAGTACATCATGAGCAGATGATGGAATTTACACTCATGGTTTATTGAGACATCAAAGAGATGGCTGTCCATTTCAGGAGCTGCATTCAAAAAAAGAAACTGATTGTGCTTTCTCCAGTCATTCACAGATTTTTACAGCAAACTCTGATTGAAAATCACTTAAATCACTAAAATCTATCTAGTGATTTAAGAGAATCCCATATCCAGATACTGCTTTTCGTGAATTCTGTTATTATCCCACAGAGAGAAGTGAAAAGACTTTACTTAAGGGGTAGTCTCAAATGGCCAGAGTAACTTTTGGAAAGTAAGAATGAGAATCCAGAGATCAAATATTTATTCCCACTGAATTTACTATAACAAATGCCTGCAATATGGACAACTAAAGGATGCACTCTGAAAACATAGAGGAAATAAATTCATCAGAGCTTTCTTCTTTACTAAATAAAGTGATCATCTTATGAGGAAACTTGCTTTTCTCTGAAATATGGAATAGTCACACTGACAACCCCCCCCCACCCCTTACAAGAGGTAGAGTATTGGTCATTTTGTGTCTGTCAAAGAAATTTAAAAGAGTTGGCAAAATCTTCTGACTCAGGCAAGAACCATCCCTCAAGGAAATTTGAAGAAAAGAATTATAGAGTATTATTGTAATAGAAAGGTGGTGGGATAGTGTTAATAACTGTTCATGTAAACTAAACATAAAAATGTGGTTGCACTTTAATGTACAAAATGCAGTCAGTCTACATAGCTCTTATTTGCTGTACAGAAAAAGCTAATAAAGATAGAGGGAAAGGGAAGTAGATATAGTTTTGAATTTTCTAACTGAGGAACTCTTGTCTTTGATTTTCAAATGTGATGAGCTTTGATATACTCTGTGTACTTCATCCTACCTGCAGTTTCTTGGAATCATGCCTTGATTTGTGTCAGCTGACTCACTGACTTTTTATCAAGGTGTTCGAATATACAGTGCCTTCATTAACTACCCAAGTTTTCTGTCTCATTATGTGAGACAGAAAAGCCCACTAATATGTCATTGAACAGCAGCCATTACTTCTGAGCTCCTGTACTTCTGTGGATGAGGGTGAGTGTGGCAATTGATTTATCACCATTTTAATAGATGACCTGTGAGTCAATACAAATGTTTCACTCAGTGGTGGCAGAGGGCAAATGATCCAATTTTTTGAACACAATGAACTAATATGTGTGCTCTAGTTTTTCCTGTTTTACTGAGAGAGTTGTTACATTTACTAATCTTACTAGTTAAGAAATCTCTGTTATTTCAAGTTTAAGTTAATATCAATGAAAAAAACTAATAGCTTAACATCACTTTGTTATTCCTTCAGTACTATCCAGATGATGAAAGAAAACAAAATCTTATACCTTACATGTACATATAAATTTTCGGGGTTTTTTACTTTTTAACAAGGTGATGTTAAACTCATTCAGGATTATTTTTCACTTTTCAAATGCCTTCTGTTCAAACCACTGAACATGATTTTAAAAATTTTATAGGTTAAATCATACAGATTAAATAAAAATTGAAAATTATATTGTGCTATTTTTAAAGGAAAAAATAAATAAAGCAGAAGTAAGCAATTTTCTGAAAGAACAAGATGAACTCTCATGGACCAAGATGAGGCTGACTGGCCTGTTATTCCCCAGATAGTTCTGCTTTCTGTCTTGGAGACAGAAGAGAACTTTGCTTCCTTCCAGTTCTTTGCCAGGTCCAGCAGTTCATGTCCCCTTGCTGATTCCTTGGTTATCTGTGTCAATGTGTTGGCAACGCACTTCAGAAACCTCCTGGATTACTTGTGGTCTGCAGTGTTGTCCCTCCAGCACACAAAGGGGTGGGTCAATTCTCCCAAGATGACAAGTGCCTATAAATGTGAGGATTCTTCCAGTTGTTCTTCCTCAACAAGACTGTAGCAGACACCCATCACCATGTTCCCACTAATTTCACACTAATGTTCACACTAGTTTGGCTGGCCCATCACCCAGAAAACAAAGAGCTCCATAAATCCTGCTGCTCTCCTACATGAAGGGCAACTCTCCCTTCTTAGGTTCCTGGTATATCCTTCCTAAAGAGACTGCAACTATCCATGGCAACACTTCAGCTGTTGATTATGAAGTCCTTAGTGTTTACATCAGACCTTAAGTTTTGCTTGCCAACTTCGTCCAGTGCTTTCTCACTGGATTATTGGTCATTCTCTCCCTCCCTTCTTGGCTGTAGTCTAATGTTCTCTTCTTGAGAGAGTCTGATTACAAAGCTGCTTTTCCCTGCTTTGTCAGGTGAATCCTTTCTCTTCCAAGTAACCCTCAAAAAAGGTCTCACCATCATAAAAATTAAAACTCTGTTGCCAACATCAAATGTGTAACTAGCTTTTGACCTCCAAGATCCATCCATTCCTCACCAAACTCCTCCCATTCACCAGAAAGACCAAGGAGAAACCACCAGGCAACAAGCCCTTCATCCTCATTCCCCAGAGATATGTGGTGACTCCTTATGAGCTCCTAATCTTCTGGCCATATTGCTAGTGCCCACATGGAGAAGAAATGTAGAATAATAGTTTGTCCAACTCACAAGATGGACAAACCTTGTCAACCTATCCATGATGTCCTGGACCAAAACCCTCAGCATGCAGCAAATGTCCCCTGTTAGCAATCTGAATCTGCTGAGTAACCTCCACCCCTGCAGCAGAGAGTCTCCTACTACCATTTTTTTCTCTATCCTGCCAATGCTGTCACAGGTCTCAGAACAGGCAGCTCAGAGGCTTTGTTGGGCAGAAATCCCTGCCCTTGCGTGTGCTGGAGCCCTGAACCTGCTCTGCAGGTCATAGATGCAGGTAGAGCAGGAATGATCATCCTGGTACCAGAGTTCCCAAGTTACCAGACTTTACCAGCCTGGTCATCTCCATTTCCCAGCTTGACAAACACTGGTGCTGCCTGGTTCTCCTTGGTGCAGCTGGAGGTTCAGGCTCTTGCAGTGCAGTCTCTTGAGAGACATTAGGACCATTTGCTTTTCATTATCCCTGATGCTGTGTAGTCGCTGACCTTCTACCACAGCTCCACTACTCATGTTACAAACCCTCTACCAGTGCATGCTTCCTTCAAGAGCTGAGACCATTGTCTGTGGTCCCAGCAAGAACTCCCAGAGGTCACTGCAGCCCTTGACTGGAAGAACTATACCCTCCCATGGGAGCTCATGCTGGGTAAAGGCAGAAGCCTCTGATTGGGGCTGCCAGGGACCATGCACATGCCCACCATCTCTGAGCACAAAAACTCTATCCTGTACTTCTGCATAAATGCTGCCTCTCTTATGAAGTTACAGGATGTTGATTAAAGACTCTCCAAAACTCTCAAAATCTAACCTTACCAAACTCTGATGCTGTGATTGGAAAGATACTTGGATTCAGGTACAAATCATTGGTGCTAGAAACTACAAGTCTTTAATTTTTCCTTGATTTATAGAAGGACAATCTTACAGAATATTGTTGTATTTATCTCTGCATTCTAGTATTATCTTAGAAAATGCATTTTATTTGTCCTTCTGAAATATTTGAAATTGTGTAGTGATATAAAACAGAAAATTAAATTAATGATAAATTAATGTAACTTAATATGTATCAATTCCAGAAAAACATAGGCATAAAAGTTATTAATAAACAATCTCTTTGAATCTTTAGACTTATTATTAAAGGAAGCAGAAGGAGACTACCTAGAAAATGTGGCTTTGCAGAAAATCATAAGACAGAAATGAAATCTTAGAGTAGTCACTGCAATGATTCAGGTAGTCAAGACAACAGAAGTCTTGCAATGAATACAGAGGCACTTCCTTCCCATGGGGGTCTGTTGCTGAAATTAAGTTTTATCCAATCAATAGATTAGTAAGATTTTCTGAAGGTGAACATATAAAACTAGGAATTGAATTAAATGCTGAAAGAGTTATAAAACCATAGAGGGGAAAACATTCAAATGGTAAACTAATTTTGAAAGATACAGTCCCAGAAGGTCAAAAACTTTGAAGGAAGGAGCTAAAATATTAATTATGAATGAATATAAATGTATTTACAGCAAAGAACAGATTCTCAGATAGTTATGTATATGCTGCCAGGAACATTCATGAACAGTTGCTGTTTAGTCCTCTGTGCCTAATAGTAACCAACCATTGTCAACACAACCTTGCTATTGTCTGCAAATCCTGTCTTTCTATACAGATCTGTCACTATGTTGAAGAAATTCAGTCACAAATAAAAAAATCAAGTGAGTCAAGATTTTTTCACAATTTGAGTGGTAATATTTTGCCTATACAGCTTCAGAAGTGGAAACATTTGTCAAAAACTTGGGGAATTACTCATCTCCTGGAAAAATACTCATTTGCAATGAATGGAAGAGCAGAGATGCAAACAACTCTACAAGAAAACATCAAGAATGCCTATTAAATCAGCCTGTAGCAGCCTTACTTTATGCTGATGCTTCTTTGAAATACAGTCCATATTTGTCCTATATAATTAAAAAAATGAAAACCAACAAACCTTCAAAGACAGAGGCATGTTTATCAGAAGTAATTTGACTCTACTTTTTCTGTTTTACATTTCCATTATTAAAAGAGAGAAGGGAGCTCACAGTCTTCAAGGAATGGAAGACATGGTAGAGTAAAAAAATTGCTTCTTTCAGAGTGTTTTTATGAAAAATGCTATGAAAAAACCTGTACAGAATGATTAGCTGTAAATCAAAATGTGACCAGATTGCATTAGAAGAACAGATGATACAACTGGCTTTTCATTTCTGGGGTCTTGGATTTAGTATCCTAAATCATAAGTATAGATGAGTTATTTAGTCAGATTCTAGCATTCATCTGTTTTTCCTGAAGTTCATCTGGAGCTATTTAAACCTAAGCATTGAGATGAGGTATGAGAGTCTGACATTAATAATCACATGCAATTATTTATGTGACACTAGTTAACCCTTGAAATTCTGGTCTTAATTTGGGAATTAGTCAGTCTTCCAGTTGGTTTAAAACTTTGGTCATGGGTATATAACTTCTATGTTTTGGGCACTGTGGTATTGCCAGATTAAAGATGTTACTCTTCCAGCCTACAAAACATCCAGACTTTTACTGAAGATATGTTTAAAGATTAATTAGGATACATATGTTACCAATACACTGAGTTTTGTTTAAAGCTTAAAATACTGCCATAATATAACAATTTTGAGTTTCTGTTATGTATTGTTTACCTTAATTTGCATTAGGCTTGCTCCGTATTAAGTAGGAGTAAAATAAATGTTTTCAGTAAGACAACTAGAATTTTATCGTTACTGCCAAATAACACATTTTCAAACTCTTTTAAGTCAGCATTTATGGAAATCAATTGTGATACCAAATGTTTATACATATTTCCACTAAAGATTTATGGTATATATATGACTTATGTATCTGGGACTTGTGTTCACTGATCTTACTGTTAGAAACCTTTATTAAGGCATCCCTGTTGAGAAATGACTGTAGCAACTGAGATAAAATGTGAAGCCACTGTGTTGAAAATATTCTGTTGCATTTTCAGATTCTGCATGTTGCTCTTTTCGGAGATTTACAACTGAAAAGCACAGTTTATAGTCTAACCCAGAGCCTGTAAGCCACATTAGCATTCAGTGAAAATATCTTCTTTTTCAAATCTAGAAAACAGCACTTTTGAACTGATTACTTAATTACTTCATCCACCCACAAATGAAGATATTACTCTTCAGTACAGCTGGTCACAAATGCAGTGTAAGCCAGCCCTTCCCATGGAACTACAAGATGAGCTATGTTTTCACTGAATGTCTCCCCAGCATATCAATGAAATCAAATTTTGTCCTGTGTGTACAATAAACATAATACAAGAAGTAACACATTTATACATACATTTTCTGTGAATAGGATTTTAAAATTCAATGGAAAAACCTGCTCACAAACTGCAGTAGTTTCCTTTACCAAATTTAAACCTGAATTCCATAAGAAATAAAAATAAAAAAATAGACCTCCTCTATAGCAAAGTAACACTGTTTAAATGAATGGTTGGATTCAGAGGGACTGAACCTTATACAAAACAAGACACTACTAAACAAACTGATACAAAAAAGCAAAACACTCCTGCTTTTCAAATAGACAAAATCCTTTCCTGGCTCCTCCTGAGTCCGTCCTGAGAAAGCAGTGGTCTTACCTCTGATCTGGCAAAACAAAATACTAGATATCACATTTCCTTTGAGAAGTTGTTGACCTCCGTGTAGGACACCTGGTTTTTATAATGGGTAAGCATAGCAAGGTTAGGCTCCTCTGAAATGCAAAATCCCTCCACACCCTCTGAAGACTCTAGGTAAATATCAAAGCAACAAATGCAGGCAAAGTGCTGCATCAAACAGATAAACAAATACCAGCTGAAAACTAAGGTTAATACAGTAGCCTAATATGAACAAATATGTGGAAGTTTAGTTGAAGATTTATTATTATCAATCAGAGCAGACAGTCCTAATTATACACACATCAGTATAGTGGCTGTTATTATTCCTTTGACAGTACCTTCCTGTATATTAAATATAGAAAGTGCATATAAAAATAAAAGATGAAATAATGAATAAATCTTTTAAAGAAATTTTTCCATGGAGTAGAATAGTTTACACAATCTCAGTCTATCACAACTCTCCCATTGACTGCAAAGGGAGAAGCTGCAAGTACCATGCTTTCTTACAGATTGCCTAGCATGCCTTCACTAACACAATCTTCAGTCTTGGTCTCTTAGTTATTATTTGAAGTAGTATCATGCAGGCAGCAAATTAATTTCAGAAAAAGGGAAAATTTTGCATATCTTCTTTTTTTTTTCATATTAATTAAAACCCCTAAATAATTGGAATCAAAATGATGTGTATATAGAATAAAAAATTGTCAGTTCCTACACCAAAACTGATAACTTAGGTCTTTGAGCTGGATTTTGGAACCTATATACATTGCTATGAGAGGTACTTTGAACAGAGAAATAGGTTATAACTCACTAAAGACTGGTAGTTACAGAAATCTTCTGGGATACATGTCTTACCCGACTAGAGAAAGAGGGGGTGAAAAACCCCCAAAGAAAAAAAAAGAAATATGAATTAAGAAGCAATGTGAAAATGAACATAGATTACATAGAAAGACAGTTTCTTCTCTGTGATACTTCAGACAAAAAGAAAACTTTCTGCAAAACATTTATAAATTGGGTGCTCTAAAACAAAACAAAAGGGTTTGCCTTTAGCTGCTAACTTCAGTGGGATTCAGTGTTTGAATGACAAGTATTTACTTTAGGTATTGCCACTGAGTAAATTTTAACACATATTTAAAAAAAAAAAATCCTCTTAAATCCTGAAATTTTAATAATTTTTCTGTGGATCAAATGTTTCATTCTATGTGAATAAACTGTTCTCAGTACTTAAAAAAAAAAAAAAAAAGAAGAAAAAAAAAAAAAAGAAAAAAACCCCCACCTACCTCAAAACAATCAACAAAATGCAGACATTACATGTCATCATTATTTCAGTCATTTACCCTAAACCTCAAGAGTAGTATTTCAGATGATAGGGAATTGACACCTACTTGCCAGATGATCCCTATTTCTTAGGATTTTTTAGAACTGAATAATTATGCAGCTAGTTGAAACTCTTAATTTTCACAAATTAGAAAGCAAAAACCAGCAATTTTTCCTTGCAGAAAAGTCAAGAGAGACCAAAGATGGTCTAGGATTACCATTCAAAGTCAATTGCCAATATTATATTCTAGAGTCTTTATTCAGGTCTAGATTCATGAAAGTTTACTGGTACATAGACAGCAGAATGCCTTTTTCTGTTTCACTAAAAATGGGAATTGTCAGTCAACCAAATGATTTGCCAGTTCTTTGTTAATTTCATCATAAATGGATTATTTTGTAAAGAATGTAGATATATTACTTGATTTAATTTTAAAAGTATTAAAAAATGTAAAATTATTAGAAATTGCCTGTAGAAATTCTGATGCAAGTACTAAAGTACTACTACTAAAGCACTACCTTACCACTGCAAATACCATTACGTCTTTTTACACGTGCATTTTTTTGAACACCAAGAAGCATCAGGCAAGGGAATGCCACAATCCTGAGCATGCCAGACAGTTCTTTGCTGAAGAGCAAATGCTACACCTATACCTAACCATAGACAAAGACTGCCTGACTCTCTGAAGTATGCCTTCAGGGCAATAGAGAACCTGTCTCTAACACCTTCCCTTAGAGATCCTAATTAAAGAAAATGTTTCTTACCAGCAGAACATTTATGATCATGTTTTGGTACATATTTGTTATGAGTCTCTATGTGTAGCAGACTTGTATCTAATGATGGTGCTGAATTATTCTGGACAGCAGTGTGCCTTACTTTTAGAGATTATTGGTTAAAAGTGTTTTTCACTTTGTGGAAAAAACAAAGCATTAGGAAAAACAGCGTGGTCATGTCTTCCAACTCATGTGAATTAATTTATTTGTTAAAGAAGTGGTAGAAGCTTTCATTAACAAAGGAACTTGGCACTGTACTTTGTGCTGAGGAAGTGCAGGTGCCATTTGCTCATATTCTGAAAAGAAGAGAAAGAGAGGAGAGGAAGAATAAATGAAGGGAGGACAAAAGGGGGCAGGCAGAAAGTCAGGAAAGAAAGGAAGGAAAGAAAGAAAGGAAGGAAAGAAAGAAAGGAAGGAAAGAAAGAAGGAAGTAGTCAGAAAACTTATTATAATGCCTGTACATTAAAGGGCTTAATTAAACTGATACGAATTTGACTTTATATTCTCAGTAGCTAATCAATATGACAGAAGAATATGTACTTTTAATACAAAGGCTGAAAAGATAAAGATACCCTTCAGAATAATGTTTGATTTTCGATCTGACTAGGCATCATTCTTTGTTTCCCTTGATTCTTTTCCTCCATTTTCTGCTCCTACCCCTTTTATTTCTGATAAAAAAGCTGATATCTTTTTCAGTTTTCAGCCTTTGTTGCTACACCACCTTCACTCTCATCCAGGCTGTTCTCTTCTCCTTTTCTACCTGAATAAAGCTCCTAACTCTCTTCCCATTCCATACATGTACTGCATATTACTGAGAGGAACATCTCAGGTTACTGAATAGCAGGGTCCTGCTATTACAGTCAACTGTGTTATATAAAACCTCTCATAAAAATATCACTGTCTGTTTTACAATCCGTTAGATTATTACTTCTACAGAATGCTGTTCTTAAAGCACTGATGGTTAGAAACCACATTTTCCAGCTTATGCATTCTCCATGGAACATTCACGTTTACATACTTGTGCACTAGCAACTTTTGCTTTTCTCTAAACCAAATATTTCTAAAGAAACCATTGGGCCTTTTTTTCCTCAAAGATAAAGGAGTTAAGCTCTTTGAGTGTCTTTCCTTCAATAAACAGTTTTCCTTCACCTTTTAAATAAATCTCTCAACAACTCTTTCTCCAAGGCTGCAATTCTGCCCAGAGTTCTAGCTGAACTTCCTACCTACACCAACAGAATCGCAATACTTCCGTACTTATTCTAGTGTAATTTGTATTTGCCTGATTTGTTGTGATGTTTAACTAATAAGGATGTCTTTTCCTCTTCTATCATTTCTAGTTGATGTGACTCTAAAAAGGAAATTCCTGCACTTTTCTTTCCCACTGCTTGTCCAGCATATTATTGCTAGGCTGCCTTTTTTTGAATGAGACTATGAGTCCATTCTATACATGACCTAGTGTTGGAAGTTTGGGAAAAGCGAAACAGCGAAAAATCTGCAAAACACACATTTCCTTAACACATGGTGCCCAGAACAAACACAGGATGGGATGGAGATCCAGTGATTTGTGCTGCTGTGGCACCAAGGAGGAATGCAAAGCAAGGTGGAGGCTCGCAGTCCCATTCTTCCACTTATCTCAAGGAACATTTGACATGACTATGAGGATTTATCTCCTGCTCTCCCCCTTGTGTGTGTGATTGCTATCGGGTTTTTTGTGTGTAGCGCTATATAGCCAACCTGCAGTTTATGCATTTATCGTAGGCAATCTCAAAGAATCTGCAGAAGTTGCATAAGAATAAACCGTACTATTCATGAACCTGACTGCTTCTCTTGAATGCAATCAGACCTACAACATATGGGCTGTTCATGCATCTGGTGTCAGGCCTATAGTTACGGCCATAATTGGCATACCTATTAAGAGATAAGTCCAGCCACCCCTAGTCCCTCTAATCTCTGAGGACCAGCTAGAACAGAATGGGGTTCATCTCTTACTAAATTAATTCATTACTTTAAATGCAGCACCTAGAACATCAAATGTCATCAATCAAGATTTCTGTGCAATTCAATTCAGTTTAACTGTTTAACTGTGACATAATGAACCCGGTTATGTCATGGCAACCTCTAGCATGGAGATGTTAGATCTTCTCAAGAGAATATTTCTATTATTATAATTTTCTTTAAAAAATCCCTCCAGCATATTCTGCTCAAGGCTCAGTGTTAAAAATGTCTGCACCTCCACCCTGTCTCAAACTCCAGCCACTGGGAACAAAAACATCCCCAAAAGAAAGTACACGTATACAGCCTGAGGCAGACACAGACAACAGGAAAAAATACATCTACCCGAAGGTTTAAATCTGGAAAATAGTTGAGCAGAAACACAGTACAGTAATACAATCATAACAACAGGCATCAAGAAGTAATCACTCACATATGGCTTTAGACCTCAAAGTTCCCTGAAACAAGTTCTGTTCCAGTTGCAAAGAAGATACCTACAAATTTTGTACTTTGTCTTAGTAAGACTGAAAGCATCGTGTACAGTTTATTAGTACCTGTTGCTTACAATTTAAAACTTAACAAACAAGTGCAAAACTTCATGTTTTAATGGCTTGCTAAGTCAGTGAGAAGGACTTTATATTAGGTTTGTCAGGGAGTAATGATCAAAGCATGATCAGTAATGAAAGCATGGATGGCACTGTGGAAAAACAGGGGACACTGTGGGGTGAGGGGACCCCACTGTTGTTTTGAGAGGTTTGTTGCTCCTGGGAGGCTTTTATCTGGGATGGTGTCAAGAAAGTGTTGAGGATCAGCAAGCCCTTGTGCTGTTAGCCCTTTCTGATCATCCATGTGGGCACCAGTGATACTGTTGGGCTGACCTTTAACATGGTAAGAGTGATTGCAGAGCTCTGAGACTGATGTAAAGGCATATAACACACAGACACAGGAGTATCTCCTTGATTTTTTCAGTGAAGAGGGTCCACCTCAAGTCCACTTGTGCAAACATATGTGACTTGGGAGACAGGAGGAATTAGAAGCTTGTCCACAGCTGTAGACCTATGATTTCCCTTTGATTATAGAGAAGTGTTAAAGACAGATTACATGGCTGGACTGTGATGATGGATGGAAGAGGGCTTTCTAGGAGAGTCAGATGGGAAAGGTGAAGAGGACAGGTGGTGCACTAGCCTAGGGAGTGAGCTAAATGCTGAGACCATGTGATGTGTGGTGAATCTATCGAGAATTTATAGGTGGATTCAGGGGACAGATAACTGACAGACATCATAATGGGTGTCTGCTATAGGTCACCAGATCAAGAAGAGGACATAGATGAAACCTCTTCAGACAAGTAAAAGAGGCTGTGTAAAACCACAGGCCTTTGTATCATAGGAGAATTTAGTTGCCTTAACATCTGTGAGAAAGGCAATGTGGCAGGCACAAGTCATACAGATGATTCTAAGCTGAATAGACAAGTCACTCTTCTGGATCTGTTGTCTATTATCCCATTGGTCCAAGACTCCTTGTTAAGCTCAACCTTGGGCCTTCAGTTCCTGCTTGAGTTAATGCTGTAGGTATACTGGACAAGCCTTGAACCCATGATTTATAGGTGTTTCCAGGACTTCTATCTGCCCCTTGCTTCTTCCTGGCCTCCCTGGATGGGTCCTGGACCTGATTCATCCCTTGTCTGAGGCTGTTAAGGGACCCACTGCCATCACCACTCTGCTCAGCTCAGGTTGCTGGGGGTGATGTGGGGTTGTGGCCCAAAGGAAGGGCCCAGTTTGGCTTGGGGCCACCTCCAGCTGCTGCCTCATCTTCTGCTTTTATGGTACACTGATGGCTGATGGTTCTTGTCATTCATGAACAAAGTGGATGTGGCTAAAAAGATCAAGATATGCTAGAGTTTAATATCCTGAGTGAGCTGGAACTGTTATCATACACACAACAAAAGGCTGAGAAGTTTGGGTTTATTCAGACTAGGGAAGAGAAGACTTTTGGGGAAGATCTTATTGGTATCCACAAGTACCTGTTCGGAGGTGTAGAGAAGACAGTCAGACTCTTCTCCAAGATGAACAAAGAGCTAATGAGCAGAAGTTGCAACACAGGATGTTTTGGTGAGAGGTTAGGAAAAGCTTTTTAGCATCAGAGTAATTGAATACTGGGAAAAAATGACACAGAGATGTTGTAGAGTCTCCATTCTTGGAGGCACTCTACCAACTGAACCTGAGCTGGGCCTAACAGTGTAGGTAAAAGTGAGTCTTCTTTAAATGGATCATGCCGTAATAGATTGCATGAATCTTGCATTTTTAAGCCAGTCATTAGAAGAACTGATCAGTACATGCCAGGTGTCTGCAATAACTAGAAACAGATAAGCAACTGGGTGAAGTAAAAAGAAAAAGAAATTGCAAGACTCATGTGTGGAGAAGCCAGCGTTGAAACAAAAAGCTAACTTTGAATTAGTTCCCGCATAGGTTTTCTTGACCTATGAGTTGCATAGATGAGTGGTTAACATTGGGAATTGTTTTTACATTTTATTCTCAACCAGTTCAAGATTCATCCATTGTCAATAGAAACCCCAAGTCTAATCTTCTTCCATTGTAATAAGCATAATTCAATTTAGACAGAATGATTCCATCAGCCTAATACACATATCTTATACCCAACTTATTACTTGAATTACATATTTCTCAGTCTGGGATCTTGCAGTTTGCAACACAGTTTCCCAGCTTTGGAACTAATAGAATTTACATGCCTTTATTGATATAATATGTGAACCATACAAATGAGAAGAAATGTTATGCAACAAGGTAGTTTTGGTAGGACACATATTTGGCCTCTTGGAAAAGAGTGCAAAATATCTTTCTTGGCGATGGAGGATGTTGAGTAACTTCAGGATAACACATATCTAATTTAGATCTAATGAAATTGCTTTTGTAAATCTACCTCATTGATAAGTGTTAACCAAACATTCTTTCATTTAAAAAGTGAAAAATCTGAAATACAAAGATTCAAGAATAAAGTAACATAATTTAACCTAAGACATAGAAATCGGGATGTCACAGAATCACAGAATCATCAAGGTTGGAAAAGACCTTGAAGATCACCTAGTCCAACCACTAACATAACATTGACAGTTCTGAACTACACCATATCCCTAAGCACTATGTCAACCTGACTCTTAAACACCTCCAGGGATATGTTAAAATAGGATTTATATATCAAGTTACAACTTTATTTGCAGCTTCACAAATCGATGTTTCTAAATATTCAACCAAATCGCTAAACAGAAACACCGTACATAGCAAACAGGATAATTGTTCATGTTCCTCAGCCTGGGAATACTAAAAACATTTGAGGCTTTGGCTGTTCTTCCCCAATGAGAACCAAAGTCCTGGTTCACTTCTTCTAAACCACAAAATCTCCTAACTTACTTCCCAATTTTAATTGCTTCTACACACAATGACCCACAATTTTGAAGGCACTGGCTTGCTTCAGGATCTTTTTGTCTCACAGGAATGACCTTAATATATCTCTCAAATAGAGGTTGTTCCTTAGGTACAACAAAGTTATGAAAGTTTATGTATTCAGTTCTTCAATCCTGAGTTTCTTCTGCTGGTGTTAAGAAGATTCTTACTTTTAGGACTTTATTTTTCCTGAGACAGATTTGTTTTCACCAAAAAGGTCTTAATCTCTACTTATGAATGTAAGAGAATGTATTGTATGGCATAACTTCAGACTCTTGTAAATCAACTTATTAAGGAGAGCACTATTTTGATCCCCTGAAGTGTTCAAATTAAAAAGAAATACAGACATAGAAACCGTATCAGTTCCCAGGCTGAGATACTTTGCTTGCTAGCTCGTCTACAAATAGTCTCTTGGTTTACCTTCCTTGTTGGCCTGAATGGGTCTACATCTGGATACCAGCTGACCACATTCTACAGAAGACTTATAATTATACACAATAAAGCAGAAGAGAAGTGAGGAAATGAGTTACTGATTTCCCAATATGGTGAATAGTGTGATATCTTATCATTACTCTGAAGTTTTTTTCAAGAGAGCACTTAACTTTGCCTCTACTTTTTCCCCACTTATGAAACAGATTCAGAGAATGACATAGAAATATTCATTGCATTCAACAAGGTAGTAAAACAATCATTTTATTTAAATCTAGATTTATTTCAGCTGCCTATTTGCAAGGATTTCTTTCTTGTCTTATTAGTTTGTGTTCTGTTTAAAATAAAGGGTGAAAAAAGCCTGAAGGATGGAAGTTCACAGAATGTATTCATTTTCCTTTGAAGGAAAGAAAAAGGAGTGATTATTTACAGTCTCAGATGCTTAAAATTTAGAGATAGATTACAAAGAAATTAGAATAAAAGTCAGACACAAGACCTATAGTTTAAGACTATAGCAGAATAGAAAGATCAATTTCAGGCTTCTCTTTTTTTAACTAAAATTAATAAATATTCTTATTATGTCTACAGGAGACCATTAAATGCTCATAAAGACATAGAAAATCTAAAACACCTGGAATGTAATATTCTGCTTTATGAACTAGTGCTACAATATGTGTTTTATTAGTCCTCCTCAAATTATTTTGCACTTAAAAGTGAGGTCCCATCTGGCATGTGTGGCATGCCAGGAGGGTCATGTTATACAACCAGTGAGAATCAGGTTCTCAGACTTCATGCTCTGGTGCAAAATCTACAGTTTATGACAAACTGTCAGCTGACCACACACAAAGGATATTAACATAGAGAGCTTAAATTCCTGTGATGGATTTGTGTGTGGGATTGGGTTTTGGTAGCAGGGGAGGTTGCAGTGGTGGCCCCTATGAGAAGTTTCTCAAAGCTTCCCCAGCTCCAAGTCAGACCCACCTCTTGCCAAAGCCGAGCCCATTCACAGTGGCTGTGCCCCTGTGATAATATATTTAAGAAGGGGAATCTGGGAGGAAGAGTGGTAGTTGTGAAGAAGATACCTATGCAAACACCAAGGTCAGTGGAAGAAAAGAGGAGGAGGAGGGGGAGGTGTGCCAGAGCAGAGACCCTGCTGCAGCCTGTGGTAAGAGGGCAGGACCGCTCCCCTGCCACCCATGGAGGTCACCGGTGGAGAAGATGCTCACCTTCAGCGCATGGAGGACCCCTCACTGAAGCAGGTCACTGTGTCTGAAGAAGGCCAGGACTCTGAGGGAAGCTCATGCTGGAGCCATTTGTAACTGGGAGGATTGAAACCCATGGGAGGGACCCACACTGGAGCAATTTTTGAAGAACTGCTGCCTGTGGGAAGGACTTGTGTTGGAGAAATCTCGTGGAGAACTGTCTCCTGTGAGAGAGACCACGTGCTGGAGCAGAGGAAGAGTGTGAGGCATCCTTCCCCTGAGGAGGAAGGAGCAGCAGAAACAACAGGTGATGAACTGACTTCAACCCCCATCCTCTGCCTGCCTGTGCTGCTGTGGAGGAGAAGGTAGAGAAATTGAGAACAAAGCTGAGCCTGGGAAAAAGGGAGGGGTGGGGAAGTTGTTTTTAAGATGTGGCTGTATTTCTTACTGTCCTACTCTGTTTGATTGGTAAGTAAAGTGTTGTTGGTGGTGGTGTTTAAATTAAATTTATGTTCTTTTTGTTCCTCTAACAAGTTTGTCTTTTGTCCATGACCATAATGGGTAAATCATCCCTCTCTGTCTCAATCCCTGAGACTTTGATGCGTTTTCTCCTCCCCATCCTGAGGAGGAAGGAGTGAGAAAGAGGCTGCATGGTGGTCAGTTGCCCTCTGGGCTTTAACCATGACACTTCCCTAGGTATATGTCTAATGATGGATTACAATTCAAATAGAAAAACATACATACTATGGGATCTCAACTATGCAATGGTAAGAAGAACAAGCAAACAAATTTAACACATATATGAAATAATGTAAGTAAATGTAAAAGAATTCTCTTTAAATAGCAGGCAGCATGTTACTTTTTGTTTTTATTCATGAAAGATTCTATCTCATACAAAATGTGGGGTTTGGTATATCTTAAATTCTGGATAAATATAAATACTGATTTTAGACAAGTTATTTGTGTTAATTGAAAAATGAAGAAGGAAATATTACTAGCAATATTGGAAGCTCTATATAATTTTGAAAGAAATATGTCTAAATTGGTTTTACTGTGTGTAAATTGTTTACCACAACGGGGTAACTGCTAGAAGTCCTTAGAAATACAAAGTCTCAGTATGAAAACATAAATTGTACTGCAGGACTGAGAAATAAGTCTCAGTATGAAAACATAAATTGTACTGCAGGACTGAGAAATAAGTCCTATCTAAGCCTGTAAAGGTTGTTAAGGAGCATTTTTGTCACAGGAAATGCAGGGAAAGAACGACTACCCAACAGATTGATTAAATTGAAGCTGATAAGGCCTGCTATACACTTCGGAAAAGAAAACCATGCAATACTAATAGCCAACAGCCTAGTAACAAAAGCTTCAAAATAAGAAAGTTAGCTATTACAATGAGGGCAAAGTAACATAGTGTAGAAATGAAAAAACTGTAAAGGGTGGGAAAAAAAACCACCACAGAGGGAAAAAGAAATATTCAACATTTTACCAAACAGATTAAGGATAAGTAACAGAATACAGAAGTGCAGGAGTTAGGTTGAGCTAAAACCTTACTAAGTCCATAGACAGGCACATACTCTTTGACTTTAGTGACCTTTGAATTTTTATTTTTACAGAGTGATACCTTAATTAGGAATACAAACACATTTATATTTGTTTTAGAGAGCACTTAGCTATATAGATGTCATGTAACCTTATAACAGTTTGTTATTATTTTTTAATTTCTGACACTTCTGCAATTAGTTATTTGAGAAAATAATTTCTTCAGAGTCATCTGTTCCTGATTTTCTTAAAAAGGCACAAAGCTAGAAATTCACATGGAATTTGAAATTGGTAGCTGTTCTCTTTTCAGGTAGTGTTAACAGTTACTAAATGAATCATCCAACTGTTTGCAGACCCTGGATACTAAGAGATAAGGGAACTATTGTAATGATGCCTGTTTAATAGAGACAAGTTGGGTAAGAAATAGGATGTGTAAATATGATGACCATGTTATCACATCTCATTATCCGTACATAATCATATACAGATAAAATTTAATGAAAAATAATGTCACAGATAACCAGATATTTGAGGGGTTCATTCATTCTCTTTTCAACATTGGAACACATTTACTACATAATGTTAGCTTTTAAAGTTAAAAGGAAGATTTTTAGGTGAAAACCTTCGTCCAGAAAAATTGCCAAATATGAGAAAACGAGGTATTGACAATGGTTAATAAATTTATTGTTGGACTTGCAGGAAGGCTTTATAATCCCAGCTCCTAAACTAGTTGGTTTAGTATTTCTGACTGGGCCAGCATAACCTGATTAACTTTATATTAAAATTTTATAACCCTGTTGTGTGGATTAAGATGTATATTAATTTACCAGTTTTAAAATACAGCTATCACAATGCTTTCAGAGAATGTTGGTATTGTCTGAATACTTCCTGAGATTCTTTTGTTATTCATATCATACTTTATTTTAGGTATTTTTATTTAACTATACATGGAGTTTTTAAAGATAATTGCAATAATGGATAAATGTATTCAGATTGTGAAAACATCCCAATAAATAATTGAGTAAGTCCACAAAAAGATTACAGAAAAAAAAATATAATAGGTCACTAGAGAGAAAAGAGAGAATGAAAAAGAAAAAAATCCAAGCAAACAGTAAAAAATGAGATAGGAAAGTCTGTGTATTTACAGCACTTAAACACACCAAAAACATTATTTTCTGTAAAGCAGTTTCACATTTTTTCTTTCTTTACTTTTTCTGTTTCTCCCATAGCTAGCATGCAGTTAACCTGTCTTTCCTTTATAGTGCCAGGATATTGAAAGCTGTCTTCATTTTAGTCTATTCAGATTTTTATTTCATTCTCAATTTACATATGTCTGTTCTTTACTATTTCCATTAATTTCCATGATGGAAAGGTTGTTTAACTGAAATAGGCTAGCTTTATATCAGAGTTCTCCTCTGGATAAAGTAGAGACTCTAAATATATGGTTGATAAAAAGACAGTGAGGAGAAGGGAGTTGTGGGCTGAAGGAGTAGCGGGTTGTTATCTAACTTTTCTTTACATAGGCAAAAATCAATAGTGAGAATCTTTGGTTCTCCCACCTCAAACGTTTGAGTTAGTAAAACTACAATGCCTAAAGGTTCAATAGATGTTATGTTCAGTCATTTCTTCATTGATAAGTCCTACCAAATCATGGAAGAAGTATCTCAATCTTTCTTGAATTGGACTTTAAAAGGAAGTTCAACAAAGTTTTATTCTTTCTTTGTCTAGAACTCATAAAAAAAAAAAATAAAGAAAAAAAAATTTGTGAAAGAAAACAAAAAGCTTCTGTAAAGAATGCACTGTCATCACAAGAGGTAGGGGTTCTCTAAATATTCTGCACATGCTCTTGTGGAATCATTTGGAACTAGAAGTTTGAGAAGTGTCAAGCTAAAAAGCATATCCCATTTTATGTTTTGGAAGATCAGACACTACTTCACCCAGCAATGTATAGTGCACAGAGAAATTAAGGATGAGCTCACACTGTAAATTTGAGATCACAATCCAAAGTTTGGGAAATTTTGCATCAGAACATATAATTCTAAAGTCTCTCTTAATGTCAGAGGAGAATACAAAAGACCTTTTCATGTGCACATTCTTCCTATAACATTCTGGGTTATTCGAAAACAAATGCCAGATGAGAAAAAAATTACTGCCACTGTGGAACCACTTTGGTTTAGAGGACCAAAAGTAACAGTGTACAACACCACCTAACTGTGCAACAAAGAAGAGAAATGAGCTAGTTAAAAAAGTAGACTTGCATATGTTAGCCATTATTAAATTATTTTCTAGATATTAAATTCACACAGAAAACAAGTAGAATCAAAATACATTGCTAGTACCTGTATTTTACCTGAAAAAGGACACTGAGTAGCACATTGAATAGGGACATGAAAACTTGAATTTGCAAGATAGTCAGAAACTGGATAATGTAATTTATAGAACTCCAGTAGCATATCTCTATCCCCATGCTGAGCCTATAGTTCTATATTGACTCAGAGGGAAGAGAAGTTTCTGCTAAACTGTTAATACCATTCTTTGTGGCACTTTATGTTCCTTGAAGGTCACCGAATCAAGTAATCAGTCTGTAGCTGTTTAGCTTCTTAGATTTAACAAGATCAGAACCTGAGGTAGTCTGACTGCAGGCCATTAGAGAAGCTAATATAACACACACTGGTGACTTGAGGTTAATTTTATACCTGTCATGAGATCTCACCAAAAGTATTCTAAACATTACTGCAAATTGCTGTACAATGGTCAATTGTTTCCAAGAAAAGAAACACAATTCTGAGATGCTGTGATTTACTGCACAACCCCTGTCAGTGTGAAATAAAGCGGTGTCACCATTGTGTATTTACAGCGGAGACATGAAAGAGAAAGTGAAAACACTCCTTTCCTCCTGGATTTCTGGTCAAGGCTTCAGTGAAAATGAAAACAGGTATGTGTAAGAACCATAGTCAGAAAATACAGGTACAATTTTTTATGACCTAATATATTAGGCACCCAAACAGCAAAGGTATGTGGGCTATGCAGCACATCATTCTATATTTACTAATTAAATAAACATTCTTTGGGTCACAAATTAATTGATGGAAAGACTTCAGACTTGTATGGGACCAAAATGTAATATTTTATTTTCATAATAAAGACTTCATTTAGCCACATTTTAGAAAAATTGTGGACAACTGATAAGATATTAAGTCAACAATGGTGACAGTGGACTTGAAGTTATGAATACAAAAAATCATTTGATTTCACTTATCTTTAAAATTTACAATGAAGCTATGTGTACATTTAGTAATAAAATTGAAGTTGCTTGTTCTTGTATGCAACTATTTAACTTTCAGTTAAAATTAATTCTGAAGACTTAGCTAGCAACATGTTATATTTTTGGCATTTCAAGGTTTGTGTGGTATTGTATTTTCTTTGCCCATTTGGTAGAAAAATAACTTCTTCCCTAAGATCTGGAAAATTTCAGCTTTCATGGAAGCTCAAAATTATTTCCTCTACCTATGTAGGATTACAAATTTTGTTTCTGTTCCTTGATATATGTTTTCTATTATGTGTCAAGATTCTTAAAACCACAATGAACTATTATTATCATATCAAAAAATAAGGGGCTGTAAAAAGTTTTTTAAACACTCAAAATACAGATGGAAATAATAATCTCTCTAAAGACCTTGCTTTCCAAACACAGGAAAAAAAAAGAGCTGAAAGCCACGTACAAGCCTGGAACAGAAGAAAAGGAATGATCTAGCAAAGCCATACTACTCAATTACTTCTAAACCTTTGTTTTATATAATGTTTCTGTAGTGAAGAGAAGCGGTTGACTTCACAGCCCATATGTTCACAGAGGAAATCAATGAAGGAATGGCAAAGCTCAACTGGCCAAGTAAGACTTTAGAAAGAACTATGAAAGCAGATGAAAGATATTATAAAAAAATAAAAATAAAAAATGATAGAGACATTTAAAAGAGATGAAAGAAGAAAAGCATAACAAAACTTTCCTTTCTCTCACATTCAAGAGAATTTGTAGGAAAGAAAGAAGTCAGATGTTAATAAAGGTATAGACTGAAAAAAGGGTAGAATCAATAGAGAAATAAACCCAAGAGAATTAACTGGTGAAGAGACTATAGGTGGAGGTAATAAAATGAAAAGAACACAACAAAAAAGCTAATTATAAGAAAGACATTAGTGAGAAAACTACTGTGGACTAATACAACTAATTCAGAATAGCAAGAGTGAAGAGATCAAATTAGAGGTTGGAATTGGAGGAGAAATGATGAATGAAAAATGATAGCATTTTTAACCAAAACTGGTAGGACAGAAGTATCATTTAAAGGCAGAATACAAAAGATACCTGGTTTTATATTATCTGATCATGTCCTCATTATATTTAATTTAGAACAAGAGATTATTACCAGGCAGATGGCCCAGTATTTGACCTGACTGTGTGGAGGACCTAACATGGTGCCTTACTGACCCAGATCTCGCACACTTTGTTTTTCTAGATGATGGTAATTGCATTTGTTGAACCATTTCACTGAATTAGCAAGTTTCTTGTTTGAGGGATTATAATTTTTTTTAACAGTACAGTGACCTGTCACAAAAATTCTCCAGCAATGGACATTATTGAAATCACCAAGTAAAATACATAAACATACATACAGAATGCATGTTAGCCACTGTACACTATGTTAGTCTGTGACTTACTGAATAAGAAACTATGTTTATTCTTTATCTTGAAAAGAGATACTAGTCATCAGTCATTCAAAGATCACTCCATTGTAGTTATCTGTCATAATAACCACTCTGATGTAAAAGCTAGTCATCAGCTAACTGCTGGTCCTATTTAAAATATTTGTGCTAAATATATCTTTTAATATACAGATACAGTAGTTTATCAGTATAGATAACATGGGAATCCTACAAAGTTGTATTACATTCTTAAACTAGGTAATTATGCTTTTGGTTTTCTGTTTAAACATATTCTGCACTAAAACTGTTGAAAAAGTTTCAAACATGCAAGTTGGTATTAATTTTAAGAACATCTACAGAGATTAATTTTCCCTTGTTACTGATCTTCACATTTATCAGCTGTCAGGTGTGCTCGGACCTTGTAAATTTCATATTCAGTGAAAGAATCAGATTGACAGCAGAAATATGTGCATTAAAAACAATTCTTATGAGTGCTTGTAAAAAGCTTTGAAATCAAACCTCCTTAGCTCCATACATTAATATCTCAACAAATTTTTAATCAGGTAAAAGCTGTAGTAGATTAAGTAGGGATTAATAAACTCAAAAACAAGATCTTATTTTTAATGAGGTATCCAAAAATAGATCCAGAGCATATTAGAAATTCTACTCCATTACCAACAATAAACTGGTCAAAAGGAACTTCATACAACTTCAAAATCCTGATATATGGCAAAGAACAATGTTCGAGGACTGCTAAGTCTGGCTTCTGAAATGAACTGGCAATATGTAAGGTCCAGAGACAGCTGCTAGCTGTCTTATCTAAGTGAGGGTTACACTGATAATCTTTGGGGCTACCAAAACCAGAAACATCCAGACAGGCTTCTTTCATGTTTAAGTGCTGCATTCATGACTGTTATCCAACAGACTCCACAAACCATTCATATTATAAAGGTTAGATTTTTTAATAAAATGCGTTCATGTAAGGAATCATTATCTTTTATGTAGCAACTTTGGTGCCTGCTTCCCAGTATTTCCTCTTGAAGAGAAGTCATGGTTATGATATATACAAACAGCAAATAAATGAAAAATGTATCTAAATAGCAAAACCAGATTAATAGAAAGTTTTGTAAGCAAAACCAGAAGAATCTAAAGTTTGTCTGATGTTCAGTAAGAATTTTTCTCCTTAGATAACTAACATACATTTTTAAAAAGCATTAAAAAATTTAAAATATTTTTTGCAATGCCTCTAGGCTTACAATTTAAACGGTTGATACTGTGTAAACTACAACCTGACCCTGGTTTTTGCTCAACATATAGAACAAACAGAAAAATAACTTAAAAAAATTTCTGGATGACTGTTTTACTTTTTCTTTGACAAGATTGTGAATAAAAAGTTGCAAATATAACATGATTAATAGGAAAGAAATAAGAGCAAGCTGAATATCAGATAGTAGGCTGTCTAACATTCCATTACCAAGCAATATTTTTTTTTGAGGAATAACAAATAGTTCTAGAATATGAACATTCACAGACATAATTAAGAAAGTATTTATGCAAACCATAATTCCAGACACACAATGTATGCTTGGAAGGATCTTAACCCTGACATTAAAACAGAAGTACCCATGGTTGTGGCATTTTGACACATGATGTGTCACTTATATTTTCATTCCTATATGAAATACAGGAAAGTGAGCCTTTAATTGGCTTGTCATTAAGATTGCCACATAGAAAATAAAAATTAAACTTTCAATTCTTATTATTATATATTTAACTGCTATTTAGTGTAACTCCAATAGAAGAAACTGTACAAACCATAGCAGAATAGTATATAGTGTGTGAAGTACTTGCCACGAATGCTGGAAGCTAAAGCCACTATGGTTTGAAAGAACCAAAACAGGGTGCAAATGCACTTAAACTAGTGAGACACTGGCAACTCTGAAACAGATATTTCAAATCTTTTAATGTGGAAGATGTACTGTTTTTTATTTTCTCTGATTTTGACTAAAATATCCCCTTTAAGATTGTCTGACTCTTCCAACTTTCCTTATGAAATTTCAAGAAATGTTTGTGTAAAGAAAATCACGCTTCTCTTGTCTGTTAGGAATCTTCCATGCATTGGTGCTATCCATGATAGCAAGAACTACTACTGAAGAGAAAACTGTACATTGAAAATGTGAGGGGAGGTTATTATGAGAGTGGTGTAATCAGGAGAAGGAGAGTAAAAGTGGAAAAAGAAATTATCAGAGAGTTGGGAGAAAGGGGCAAATGCTTAAATAATTTCTATTTAACAATGTCAAGGGCCTGGATTCATCACGTCTAACTTCAGGTGTTTAAGATTGTAGACAAGCTAGACAAAGCAAATCTGGACAACAATTAAGATGAAAGCTCAGGTTTTCAAAGCTAGCACTGCTGTAGTCCTTGTAAAATGCAGCAGGTAACTGAAAAGATATGAAAATATGCAGGTGACAAACAACTGATTAGGTTCTTCAGTCTTCACTAAGATTTTGAGAAACTCCAGTGATGCAGCTAAGCAACAATGAGACAAATTTGGATCTTGAAGAAAATTTTGTTGACACATAATTTATTGTTATAGGATAAAACTTCTTTCCTAAGTGGAAAGACTGATGAACTGTGTTGTACATAATCAGTCAAAAGCTGTATTTTTTATTCTTAAATGCTCTCCAGGAATGTAAATACATTTTTATGATCTTTTTTCCATCCTGAAAGAATTAACTTGTTAGTTAGAAGGATAAAATTAGGGTAGCCATAAAAGCTTGTGTTCACACTGAGACTGTGCATTGCAAAGAAATAAGCATTATAGCAGTCCTTCCCTTTATTTTTAAGCTGTGAGGAAGGTTAATTTGCACACATTAAATTTGCTGTGCTAAAAATCATTAGTACATTGCATATGAAGAAAACAGGATTTAATTTTGTGCAACAGGTTTTACAATTCAGGCATTCAACATAATAAAAAGGTGAGCTGCTATCTACTGACTGTATGAAAAGAGCTGTTACAGATTTGTTCTAGAATCTTAAACTAGAATGGTTTGTATTGTTTTGTTTTTTCCTCTCAAATGGCTTCATACACAATTCACAAAAACGTCTACATTTATTCTCCATTTGGAGAGTTGTAATTCAGTCCTTTGGTGTAGTATAAGACTTCTGTCATATTACAAGTTTAAGCTTGAGTCTGAATTTATACTGTGATAGAAAAATTGACTTAGTAGGTTGGCAGAAGAGAAGGTCAATTTTTATTGTATCTTGATTGAAAGAGTGTCTTCCTATAACCAGTAATAAACTGTTGTGCTTACCAAGTATGATCAATATTTTTTAACATTTCTACCAAAAATGTGTAATTAATTTTGAATTTCTGTGAGAAATACATATTATTTCTCTACAGAAGTTTGGAGAGAAGCATACTTTCTTATGAAGATGTTTTGTTGTCTAAAAATCATAAAATTTGTTTAGGATTTGGGCATGAATTTCCCTTCCTGTTTGGTTCAGGAATGACAACCTTTGGTCTTATTCAAAGGGAACTTCCTGACGGATGGAAAATTTCACAAAAAATGCCTTAGTTTCTTCCACATGACTTGCAGGACAGAAAGAAACATTAGAAAGGGATAGAAACCAAAGTTGTTGTAACTTACAAATTCAAGGAAATACATTCAAGTTATTGCTTTAAGGGTCCTAGTGTTGACTGCAAACCTTCTTGTACTGTTTTTTGTTGACCCAACTCTAACACAGACTCTTTCTTAGAACTCAGGGCCTTTAAACAGACAATTTAGGGCAGCTTTCCTGAGCATTTGCAGTGCATTACATTGCCTGCCGGATGGAGTGAAATGGTGATACATTTGTGTTGCCCTTCACAAGGTTCAAAGTCTGGAGTGGTATTATTTCCATCAAGACTATACTGTGTTCAATATAACAAACTGCAGAAATCATGATGCCTTTTATGTTTTCCTTAATCTAAGACATCATTCTTGGAAGGAGAGAATCAACCTAAGTGGAGGTGATATGGTCTCAGGACTCTATAGTGTGTGTTATGGTATGATGACTCCTCAGAGTGAATTCACCATTGCCCAAGTAGTACTTGAAACACAATGGTGACTCTCAGCATTTGAGCAGAAATAATGACTTATTTTGTATACTTTCTGTAATTCTTTCAGTGAAAGAAATCCAAAGAATATCAGGGGGGATTTGTGGACTCAGAGAAAAATGAAATTCCAATCAGAAAAAAAAAAAAATCATAATGAAGTAAACTATGTAATAAAGTCAATAACTATATGACTTAGTATAATAAAGTTGGACTTCAGAAGAAATAAATTATACTAAAGCAATCACATACTAATTAATAGAAGAGAATTGTATGAGTCATAGGCAGTGTATTACCATAATAATTATAAAAAAGCACTAATCTCATTAAACCAACCTGTAGCATGATTATCAGCTCACATGAATTAGTGACGTCTGTTTCTCATACAGTAGAGGAAACCTCATATGAAAACACTAATTATAACCACTGCAATGGAAAAAGCATGGATGATGTTATTTTTTCACCTTTTTTAATAGAAGATTTTTAATTCCTTTTAACAAGAGAGTAGGAAAGCAGCTTTTATTAGTATCTGCAAATGTATCATCTTAACCACATCTACTTGAATCTCCTTTTTTTTTTTTTTTTTTTTAATGTTGCAGTTTTTTTATTTACATTGAATGACAAACACTTTATACAATTTTTATTTGGTTTCCTAAAGACATGTTGCTGAAGATATTTCTCCAGGAAGCCTTTGTATTGACTATGCTCCTCATGGCACCACCCACACCAGACATCTCAGTAATGTTCATGTCAAAACAACGAAGTGGAAGATACAGGAAGAAAACTCATTTATTAAGCACTGCAGCTAGAAACTGCAGTGTAACCATTTATAGTTAGCTTCTGTTTTCAGCTGTGTTTTCTAGTTATTTATCATTTAGGGCAATTTAGACAGTAGATTAAATTTAATATTTGTTGCACGAAAGTGGAAGTCTGTGTCCAGAGTGCTGGGAATTGTTCTTATACTGTAAACACAAGATCCAATAGGTGTAGGAAAATCTATATTAGCCCTGGAATATTTCAATACTTTTTGAACTACCAACTAATTAGTGTCAAAACTCATAGCTATGACTTTTTGGCAGAATGATGAAGGCAGGAATATATAAATGTAAGCATGAGTTTCCTAATACTGCCTGCTTTTTCACATGTTCTGTAAAAAAAAAAAAAAAAAAAAAAAAAAGGACAAAAAAAGAAAGAAAAAAATCCTTAGAATCAGATTTTATTTGTATTTTCTTAACATTGCCAAAAATTCAAAAATTGATCAAATTCTTTCTCTTTGGTTACAAAAAAGCTTAAGATCTCTGCAAACATAGAGCCAATGGCAATAACAGGAATATTTATTGACTTTTCACCATAGACAAAGTTAAACTATACAACATTATATATATATATGTATTAGATAAAATAATACCCATACTTTCTAACTTTATTAATTTTTGTATCTTCTTTACACCTCTCAAATTATGCATTTCTATACAACTGTTGTACAGTAAAAATGGGAATAAACCATAAAATATTTAAGGAAAACATTCCTTTACTTTTACATTATTGCTCAAACCTGGAAAATTATTTTTTAAATCTTATTCTTAAGATACTATAAAAAGAATTTTTATGATGAATGTCAAATTAGAAAGCTGCTTATCTACTTGCATCTCTCATCAGTTTCACTTTTTCAAAACAGTCTAGATGGACAGCAATCCTGTGAGCAGCACTCAATATTTTGACTGTAAAATGCTTTCCTGCTTTGAAATAGATATCTCTGTTTCATGTGAACGTTTATTTTTCATAAATGTCTTAATATTTATCTTGCAGTGAGAGAACATTACCCAGTGACAATGTTCAATTCCTTTTGACATTATCTCCTAAGTAAAATAATGACTAGAAGGATAAAAGAGTAGCAGATTGCAAAAGTGGTCTCCTGTATTATATAAATGAACAAATACAAGAGTTGGAATTAATTTTCTCTGTTATCTTTTGTTGTGAAAATATTGCACAAAATAAAAAAATAGCTTAAAAGCAAACAAGAAATCACAAATAAGATAAATCTTGCAATATGACTTTGTGAAAAAAAACGTAAAACATCTCTAAGTGAATAAAAAGAAAATCAATTTACTATTTAAGTAGACATTTTTTTTTGAGCTCACCTACTATAGTCTTGTGATTTTTTAAAATTACATGCTTTTATAATTATAAGGAAGTCCTTTATTAAAAGTATTCCATATTATTCAATAGCATTAATCTAATTATTTTCTCCAAGTGACCAGACAAATTCTCTATATTTTCTTGTTTGTTTGTTTTATCAGCATCACTAACACTTTCTGTCAACAAGCTTATAGAACATGTCTCTTAATTGTTTTAGAACCGCAGAAAAAGACCAGTTTTATTTCCTGTTAATAATTTTTATTTCTTGTATGTACCCATGAAAAAAGAATACAGTGAACATGAACTCAAAACCTAATCTTTTATCACTGTACACTTAGAAGGTAGAATGTAAAAATTGAAGATTTCTATCTTCTCTCAGTGATGATAAAAAACCTAATGATGAAAAACAACAATAGTAACAGAAACTCAACCAAGCAACAAAACAAAAATACAACCTGAGAAAAAGCAGCACAACTTTTGTGTGCTTCAAGGCTGAATGAAGTAGATATGTCACAGAAGCTGAATGAAACCAACCGATACCACTGGGTAATAAAGGTAAGGCCTTAAAAGGACTGTCAAGAAAGCTACTCCCTGCCACATAGCTGTCAATCATTACGGAAATTATTGTTAATTTTTCAAGGGGCCTGGGCTCCCTCTTCCTCAAATCAATGCAGTAAACTTCAACAAATTAAGTCTTTAGTTTTGCTCAGGTGGCTCTTATCATTCCAGCCAAAAAACTTCAATTACTTTAAGATTCTGTAGTCTTAGGCAGGCCATCTGTCTCATATGCTAAATAAATATAAATTCTGGTATGGTTGTGCTTTTGCTAAGATTTTGTGACTTCTCATCAGGTATTCTGTAGTTTTCAGCAAACAAAGGATTTTAAATTCTCTCTTGAAAGTCTGGCTTATTTGATCTTTATGTACTTCATGACACAAGGTCTTTCTTTTACTTTATGCTGTAGCAAAAGTCAGAGCTCAGAATCACAGAATCATCAAGGTTGGAAAAGACCTTGAAGATCACCTAGTCCAACCATTAACATAACACTGACTGTTCCTAACTACACCATATCCCTCAGCGATATGTCAACCCAACTCTTAAACACCTCGAGGGATGGGGACTCCACCACCTCCCTGGGCAGTCCATTCCAACACCTAACAACCCCTTCTGGAAAGAAATACTTCCTAATCTCCAATCTAAACCTTTCCTGGTGCAACTTGAGGCCATTACCTCTTGTCCTATCACTTGTTACTTGGTTGAAGAGACTCATCCCCATCTCTCTGCAATCTCCTTTCAGGTAGTTGTAGAGGGTGATGAGGTCTCCCCTCAGCCTCCTCTTCTCCAGACTAAACAACCCCAGTTCCCTCAGCCGCTCCTCGTACGACATGTGCTCCAGACCCTTCACCAGCTTCGTTGCCCTTCTCTGGACACGCTCAAGTAATTCAATGTCTTTTTGTAGCGAGGGGCCCAAAACTGAACACAGTAATTGAGGTGCGTCCTCACCAGTAGAGGGGTATAATCACTTCCCTGTCCCTGCTGGCCACGCTATTGCTGATACAAGCCAGGATGCCATTGGCCTTCTTGGCCACCTGGGCACACTGCTGGCTCATGTTCAGCCGGCTGTCAGTCAACACCCCCAGGTCCCTCTCTGACTGGCAGCTCTCCAGCCGCTCCTGCCCAAGCCTGTAGCGCTGCTGGGAGTTGTTGTGGCCCAAGTGCAGAACTCAGCATTTGGCCTTATTGAAACTCCTACAGTTGGCCTTAGCCCATCGCTCCAGCCTGTCCAGGTCTCTCTGCAGAGCCTCCCTACCCTCGAAATTGGTGTCATCTGCAAACTTACTGAGGGTGCGCTCGATCCCCTCGTCTAGATCATCAATAAAGATGTTAAACAGGAGTGGCCCCAAAACCGAGCCCTGGGGGACACCACTCACCACCGGCTGCCAACCGGATTTAACTCCATTCACTACAATTCTTTGGGCCGGGCCATCCAGACAGTTTTTTACCCAGCAAAGCGTGCACTCATCCAAGCCACGAGGAGCCAGTCTTGCCACAAGAATGCTGTGGGAAACAATGTCAAAAGCCTTACTAAAGTCAAAGTAGACAACATCCACAGCCTTTACCTCATCCAATAAGCAGGTCGTCCTGTCGTAGAAGGAGATCAGGTTTGTCAAGCAGGACCTGCCTGTCATAAACCCATGCTGACTGGGCCTGATCATCTGGTTGTCCCGCATGTGTTGTATGATGGTACTCTGGATGAGCTACTCCATCAACTTCCCAGGCACCGAAGTCAAGCTGACAGGCCTGTAATTTGCTGGATCATCCTTCCGACCCTTCTTATAGAGGCGCGTCACATTGGCCAATTTCCAATCTGTCAGGACCTCCCCGGTCAGCCAGGACTGCTGCTAAATGATGGAAAGCGGCTTGGCGAGCACCCCAGCCAGCTCCTTCAGCACCCTCGGATGTATCCCATCTGGTTCCATAGATTTGTGTGTGTCTATGTGATGCAGCAGGTCACTGACTATCTCCTCCTGGATTGTGGGGGGAGTCGTTCTCCCAGTCTCTGTCTTCTGGCTGAGGAGGCTGGGTTCCCTCAATACAACTAATCTTGTTGTGAAAGACTGAGGCAAAAAAGGCATTAAGCACCTCAGCCTTTTCCTCATCATTTGCTGCCGTGTTTCCTCCTGCCTCTAGCAGGGGATGGAGTCTCTCTGGTCTGTCTTTTTCTGTTGACATACTTTTAGAAACATTTATTTTTATTCTTGATTGCTGAAGCCAGATTAATTTCCAACTGGTCTTTAGACCTCCTGATTTCCACCCTGCATAGCCTCACAGCGTTTTTGTAATCATTGAGAGTCTCTAGACCCTTCTTCCAAGGGCTGTAAACTCTCTTTTTCTCCCTGAGTTGCAGCCAAAGCTCCCTGTTTAGCCAGGGTGGTCTTCTCTGGTGTCGGCTTCTCTTAAAGCACCTGGGGACAGCCTGCTCCTGAGCCATTAAGACTTCCTTCTTAAAGAGTGCCCAGCCTTCCTGGACCCCTATACCCTTCAGGATCGTCTCCCAAGGGATTCTGTCAAGCGGGTGCCTAAACAAGACAAAGTCAGCCCTTTGGTAATCCAGGGTGGCAGTTCTGTTGCCCCCTCTCCTGGTGTCTCTAAGAATAGAGAACTCTATTATTTCATGATCGCTGTGCCCTAGTCAGCCTCCAACCGCCACATCATCCACCAGTCCTTCTCTGTTCACAAAGAGGAGATCCAGCATGGCACCTTCTATGGTTGGTTCACTCACCAGCTGCATCAGGAAGTTATCTCCGACACATTCCAGGAATCTCCGGGACTGGTCCTGCTCTTCTGTGTTGTATTTCCAGTAGATATCTGGGAAGTTAAAGTCTCCCACAAGGGCAAGTGATCGTACCTATAGGATATTTCATCCACTTCTCTGTCCTGGGTGGGTGGCCTATAGTAGACTCCTACTACAACATCTGCCCTGTTGGCCTTCCTCCTGATTCTAATGCAAAGACACTCCACCCTGTCTTCACTATACTTGTGCTCGAAGCAATCGTAACTGTCCCTAACACACAGCGCCACCCCACCGCCTCTCCTTCCTTGTCTATCCCTTCTAAAGAGTTTCAACTGGCACATTCCAGTCATGGGAGACATCCCACCATGTTTCTGTAATAGCCACGACATCATGATTTTCCTGCTGCATCATGGCTTCAAGTTCCTCATGTTTGTTACCCATGCTGTGTGCATTGGTATACATGCACTTCAGATGGGCTGATGTTTTGCCCCCTTCCCCCTTCAAATCTAGTTTAAAGTTCTCTCAATGAGACGAGCTAACTCCTGCCCCATGATCCTTTTCCGGCTCTGGGACAGGTGCTTCCCATCTGATGTCAAAATGTCTGGCATCCTGTACATTAACCCATGACTGAAAAATCCAAATCCCTGACAGTAATGCCAGTCTCAGAGCCACAAGTTCATCTGTTGTGTTATCCTGTAATCAAGGATGATAGCATCTGCCGGTGATTCCGGCCCTGGACCGGGCCGCACCGTTTTGGTGCAGGGGTTGCCCTCCGACACCACCACCACTGACCTCAAGATTCTCTTCAGTCGCCTTGGGTCCCTCTGCCACTGCTTAATCATCACTGAGAAGGGCACCAAAACCTGCCACAGCTTTGGCTACATCACCGTCTTCCTGCCCAAGGATGCCCAGCGGTCTTGGTGTGACACTAGCCCACGAGAGGCCCAGGGAAGGCCGGAGGAAGAAGCAGTCGCTGAGGTATAAGGAGGAGGTAGAGAAGGAGGAAGAAGCGGGGGCCCCCAAGGTGGCCACCATTGCCTCCCTGAGAGCCAGGAAGTCCAAAGGCCCTTCCAGGAAAGCCCGGCTGATCATCCACAACCTCAGCTTCAAGCGCTCTGAGGACGAGCTGAGGTCCCTTGTCTCACCCTTCCGCAGTTAAGGAGTAGAGGTGAACGCCCCCCAGAAACTGGATGGGAAGATGTGGGGATTAGCCTTCGTGCAGCTGTGGAACATTCTGGAAGCAGAAAAGGCCCTTTGGTGGCTGAACATGAGGGAGATCAAAGGGTGGCCCGTGGCAGTGGACTGGGCCAAGTACCGGCTGACTCAGGGTGACCAGCCTGATGGATTGAACTTTCAAACTTTTATTTGGTTTTCCATTGGCTAATGAAATTTTCAGAAGATCTAGACAAATTAGTCTCATGATTATGGCAAATTCCTAGTTTTTAGTCAGAAATGGATAGCTAAAATAATTTACATCAGACCCAGAATAGTTGTTCTCCCCATCCCACATTAACAACGTGGACGAGATTGACAAATTCTGTTTCCCAATGTACAGAACAGCACTGTGAAAATTTATATGTATAATTATATTACATTATAGTCCGTAATAATATGTACAAATACAGAATATTTTATTTTCATGTTAATTTGCAACAAATAAATTAACACTTTTTTAATGTACTTGGCTTTGTACATACAACATCTTTATTAACTTATTCTCTGTTCTGAATTTGAAACATTTTAAACCAGCTAAAATTTTACAATAGTGATTTTGAGACTGAAAATCTGAAAAATACCTTGACTTGTTCTTCACTTGTTACCTATGTATGACTCAACATGCAAATGATGACTTCAATAGCAAAAATCCCCAATGATTTTACCACAAAGCTCTATGGACAGCATTTATACCTTTATATCTAAACTGTGAAAACACCCTGAAAACTATTAAATGGTTTGAACTAACACGGTATCTCTAAATGCAAACAAATTTTACTTTTTAGAATTTTACTCCTACCAAGATAAGAATTGTGTAATATTATGGATAATAATTGATTTCTTTCAACTAGTGGAATAACTCTTTTTTATAATCTAAAAATTAAAATATATTCTGAAATATTGCATAATCCCAAAAGGTACCTCAGTTTTTTAGATTGTAGAATAATGTGGTGAGAGAAAAAAGAAAGTTTGCTGGATCAGAAGTCATAAGGGAAAATATATGTAACTGAGACTAAGATTACAATTCTTATGTTTGTACTGACGAAATAATGAAGAACATACTAATATTATTAATTAGTTGGACATCTTTTTATTTCTTGTATCTTATTGAGCGTCTAGACTAAAGATTCTACATGGATCTTATTATTGTTAATGAATATTTCTTCAAGCGTTTGGTCATCACATCTATGCTTTTGGTACCTTATTATGTGTACGTCTTGAACTCTGTAGGATTTTAGTATTGCATTAAGAAGGGTAGGTGACTATCCTCATACGAAACCTCCTTTATTTAATATTTGTTTCTCTACAAGCTTGTATCTGGTTAAAATGAAACAATTTACAAGTTGTTAAGCAAAATTCAAAAAACACTATCATAGTATCTGACCTTCTTAGTTACACCTCACCTCTGAAATTCTTATGTTATTACACAGACATTCACAAAAGAACTAATTGATTTCTGGGCAAAAGACATCTGTGATTTTTCTTTTTCCATATCTAATCAGAGTTCTAAGTAAAGAGTTGTAGTCCGTGGAGTGGGAGACATCAGAACATATTGACAAGGACTTGTGCATGAAATCACATTCAGAAGTTCAGATTAATCCACCACCTTTTGAGGTTAGAGTACCTATCGTTAACATCATTATGATTTTTGTTCCTTAATTGGATTCTAGCACAGAAGACTCATGACAGAAAACTGAATGAACCCAGAAAAACCCACAATAAAACTTGTTTGTGTACAGGTTCATGGTTGCACCTCTGTTAACCTATATGCTGTGTGGGCTGGACATACACAATGCTGGACATACACAGATCTTCAGCTTTGGTGGTGCATGCATTTGCTATGAGTTTTCAGGAAACTATGAGTTAGTTTTTAATTAACCCTACTAGAAGCAGCTATGATTTCAAATGTTGAATTATGCCTTCTAGTTTCTAAGTCAACAGATGTTGACCTTGTAGTGGCAAAATTTCCCTCAGTGATATATAACCTAATCAACATTACACCTTTCACTTGCATGAAAAGTGCACTATCTAATTAGAGAATATGCTTTTTGAAAATGAAGGTTGAAGGTTAAGATTTCATTTAGGATGCATTATCTTAAATATGCCTTTGGGCTATTCTTATTAGCTAGGCTTTTCATGAATTCTCTTAAAAAGCTGCGGGAAGGACACTCCTAAAACTAAAAAGAAATTGATTTGATGGTATGCATGAATTGATATCCAATTTTTGTAAAAGTGGTACTAGATGATTTGAAGGTTCAGACTACATCTCCTTTTGAATGTCAGTACTCAGCTTCACAGAACTACTGTATTAACAGTGATCTTAATTTTGAGATGAACACATTCATAAAAAGATATATTTCAGGCTTGATCCTGTACAGGAGTGTGGTGGTTTAGGCCCTGCCGGGACTCAAGACTATGATGCCGCTGCCCCTCCCCCACCCTTGGACCTGACGGGGCAGGGAGTGAAATACAAATCCCTTGGTTGAGATAAGGAAAAATTTAATACCCACTGCTGGGGAAACGTAACCCTATCCTAGCTGAACCAGGACATAATCCACCCCTTTATTCTATACCATCTGCATCATGCCCAGCTGCCATTTAGCAATTAACAAATAACAAAAAAACCAATTAACAAAACCACAATATAATTCATGGTATGTTTTCACCCACAATCAAGTCCCCTTGTGGCACGCATCAGACCTCTCCATCCTCCTGCATCACCCACCAGGTGCACCCAGGTCCTTGAGCAAAAGCAATCCCGTGGATGGGTTTGCCTTTGCCTGGCACAGGACTAACCCAGACCATTTTTCCCAGCACATTCCTCATGCGCACCACAGGGACTTTATCCCTGTCTACAGCACGTGGAAGTTTTGACTGAGCTGGGCCAGCTCAATTGGCAGATCCTCTTGTGTTCACTAACCAAGTGGCCTTTGCCAGATGTGTGTCCCAGTGTTTGAAGGTTCCACCTCCCATTGCTTTCAATGTAGTTTTTAACAGTCCATTGTAGGTTTCGATTTCCCCAGAGGCTCGCAAGTGGTAGGGGATGTGGTAGACCCACTCGATGATGTGTTCTTCTGCCCAGGCATCTATGACGTTGTTGTTTTGGAAGTGAGTCCGATTGTCTGACTCAATTTTCTCTGGGGTGCCGTGTCGCCACAGGACTTGGGTTTCAAGGCCCAGGATGGTATTCTGGGAGGTGGTGTGGGACACTGGATAAGTTTCCAGCCATCCAGTGGTTGCTTCCACCATTGTGAGCACATGGCACTTGCCTTGGCGGGTCTGTGGCAGTGTGATGTAGTCGATCTGCCAGGCCTCTCCATATTTATATTTCATCCATTGATCTCTATTCCGCTGGGGTTTCACCCGGTTGGCTTGTTTGATTTCAGCACACATCTCACATCCGTGGATGATCTCTGCAATGGTGCAATGGTGAGGTCCACCCCTCAATCTTGAGCCCACCTGTATGTTGCATCTCTGCCTTGGTGGCCTGAGGTCTCATGGGCCCACCGGGCTATGAACAGTTCACCTTTACGCTGCCAGTCCAAGTCCACCTGAGCCACTTCGATCTTAGCAGCCTGGTCCGCCTGCTGGTTGTGTTAATGTTCATCAGTGGCCCGACTCTTGGGTATATGAGCATCCACATGGCGCACCTTCACAACGAGGTTCTCCACCCAGGCTGCAATATCCTGCCATACTTCAGCAGCCCAGATGGGTTTACCCTTGCATTGCCAGTTGCTCTGTTTCCATTGCTGTAACCTCTTCCACAGGGCATTTGCTACCACCCACGAGTCAGTGTAGAGATAGAGCCTCGGCCACTTCTCTCGCTCAGCAATATCCAAAGCCAGTTGGGTGGCTTTCACCTCTGTGAACTGGCTCGATTCACCTTGTCCCTCAACAGCTTCAGAGGTTTGTCGTGTGGGATACCACACCGCAGCCTTCCATCATCGATGTTTTCCCAGAATGCGACAAGACCCATCAGTGAACAGGGCATATCGTTTCTCCTCATCTGGCAGCTCGTTATATGGTGGGGTCTCCTCAGCACGTTTCACCTCCTGTTCTGGTGACATTCCAGAATCTTTGCTCTCTGGCCAGTTCGTGGTCACCTCCAATATTCCTGGGCAGCTGGGGTTCCCTATTCGAGCCCGCTGTGTTATCAATGCAACCCATTTACTCCACATGGCATCTGTTGCATGATGTGTAGAGGAAGCCTTTCCTTTGAACATCCATCCCAGCACCGGCAGTCGGGGTGTCAGGAGGAGCTGTGTCTCAGTGCCGACCACTTCTGAGGCAGCCCAAACTCCTTCGTACGCTGCCAGTATCTCCTTCTCAGTCAGTGTATAGTTAGCTTCAGAGCCTTTGTATCCCTGCCTCCAAAAGCCTAGAGGTCGGCCTCGGGTTTCCCCAGGTGCTCTCTGCCAGAGGCTCCAGGAAGGGCCATTCTCCCTGACTGCGGTGTAGAACATGTTCTTAACCTCCTGCCCTGCCTGGACTGGCCCAAGGGCTACTGCCTGGGTAATCTCCTGCTTAATTTGTTCAAAGGCTTGTTGTTGCTCAGGGCCCCATTCAAAATCGTTCTTCTTGCGGGTTATGTGGTAGAGAGGGCTCACAATCAGGCTGTAGTTTGGAGTGTGCATCTTCCAGAACCCCACAGCGCTCAGGAAAGACTGAGTGTCCTTTTTAGTGGTTGGTGGGGCCATGACTGTTACCTTGTTTATCACCTCCATTGGGATGTGGCGACGCCCATCTTGCCATTTTGTTCCTAGGAACTGAATCTCCCTTCCAGGTCCCTTAACTTTCTGTCGCTTGATGGCAAAACCAACCTTCAGAAGGATTTCAATTACCTCCTTTCCTTTCTCAAAGACTTCCTCAGCTGTGTCCCCCCATACAATGATATCATCAATAAACTGCAGGTGTTCTGGAGCCCCACCTTTCTCCAGTGCAGTATGGACCAGTCTATGGCAAATGGTGGAGCTGTGTTTCCACCCCTGGGGCAATCGATTCCAGGTGTACTGGATACCCCTCCAAGTGAACACAAACCGTGGCCTGCACTCTGGTGCTATCGGAATGGAGAAAAACGCATTAGCGATGTCAATTGTAGCGTACCACTTGGCTGCCTTCGACTCCAGCTCATACTGGAGCTCTAGCATGTCCAGCACTGCAGCACTTATCGCTGGCGTAACTTCATTCAGGCCACAGTAGTCCACGGTTAGTCTCCATTCACCATTAGACTTTCTCACTGGCCATATAGGGCTGTTGAAGGGTGAATGAGTTTTGCTAATCACCTTCTGGCTTTCTAGTCGATGGATCAGCTGATGGATGGGGACCAGGGAGTCTCGTTTAGTACGGTACTGCCGCCGGTACACTGTCTTGGTAGCAGTTGGCACTCGCTGCTCTTCAACCTTAAGCAACCCCACCACCAAGGGATCCTCTGAGAGGCTGGGTAAGGTGGACAATTGTTCAACCTCCTCCAGGGCAGCTATACCAAAGGCCCACTGGTACCCTTTTGGGTCTTTAAAGTACCTCTCCTCAGGTAATCTATACCTAGGATGCACAGGGCATCTGGGCCAGTCACAATGGGGTGCTTATGCCAGTCCTTCCCAGTTAGGCTCACTTCAGCTTCTAATAGGGTCAGCTGTTGGGATCCTCCTGTCACTCCGGAGATACAGATGGGTTCAACCCCACTGTGGCTTGATGGCATCAGGGTGCACTGTGCGCCAGTATCTACCAGGGCCTTATATTCTTGTGGGTGTGATGTGCCAGGCCATTGGATCCACACCTTCCAGTAAATCCGATTATCCCTTTCCTCCACCTGGCTGGAGGCAGGGCCCCTCTAATCTTGCTCAGCATCACTCACTTGTTGTAAGAGTGACTCCTGCAAGAATGACTCACAGGTCCCCTCAAGAGGGTCAGGCATAACGCTGGCCATTTTATTCTGTCTGGGGGATTTACAACTGGACACTGGAGCTGTGTCTCTCTTGGAAGACTCCCCTTTCATGGTGGTCTTCCCTTTCAGCTGCTGTACTCATGCAGGTAGGGCGGAAGTGGGCTGTCCATCCCACCTCCTCATGGCTTCTCCATGGTTGCGGAGGAAGAACCACAGGGTGCTCCATGGTGTGTGCCTTCCACTGCCCTTCTCTTGGGTGGGAAAACGTCTGTTTCTAATGGCTGAGACATTGGCCCATGCAGATGGAATGTTGGACATGTCCTCTTCCACTTTCTGGAGCCTCTGAGACAGCTGAAACCCAGGCATGTTGAGAGAAAGGGAGATTTCCCTCATATTGCCGGAGCTGGCCAGCCACTTCATCCACTGTTTGAGTCTGGGTGTCTCGCCAGGACGCTACTGCTAATGCTTTGGAATGTGCTCCTGGTGCACTTTGCAGGAACTTCCGCCACATCAACTGTGTGCAAGGCGCCTGATCTGGATCCATGGGTGACCGCTCATCATTCAAATCACCATAAACCATATCAAACACAGCCAATTCCTTGAGGTTCTGAATGCCTTACTCCATGTTGGTCCACTTGCCTAACCGACATAGAACATCATCCTTGCAGGGGTACCTCTCCCTTACACTGAGCACAAGTTGCCTCCAAAGGCTGAAGGTTTGAGTCTGTCTCCCTATTGCCTTGTCAATGACAGCCTCCTTGGACAAAGATCCCAGCTGCTCGGCCTCTCTCCCCTCCAATTCCAAAACACCAGGTCCACTATCCCAGCATCGGAGCAGCCAGGTGAAAATCTGCTCGCCTGGAAGGTGGCTGAAATCCTTCTGCATATCTCGCAACTCACTCAGGGATAGAGGTTGGATGATTACCTCCGGCTCTTTCCCCTGTTCTCATGCTGGGCCTGGCTCATCTCCATCCCCTACTATGCGAGCTGACTGTTTGGTATATTTGGTTTTCTGTATCGGGGCGACTGATACTGGCACTGCTTGTCCCTCTGGCCCAGCTGCTGTGCTGGTGGAGGTGACTGGTACTGGCACTGCCTGTCCCCCTGGCCCAGTTGCTGTACCAGTAGTTTCACTTTCAGATCCTGCAGCCCTTTCTTCCCCTTGAGGGCAGTGAGTAGCATTAAAGATGACACGGTTGGCATGGGCAAGCCCCCAGCACATCGCAGCGAGTTGTGTCTCCCGGGGTTTGTCAGATTGGCAACACACCTTTTTCAAACACTCCACCAGTTTATCAGGACTCTGCATTTGTTCGGGAGTGAAATTCCAAAACGTTGGGGGTGACCACTGACCCAGGCACTTGCCCATCTTTTCCCACACACCTTGCCACTCATAACTATCTGCCCTTGGGGCAGGTTTCTGGGTGGTGCTGTTATTGAAGAAATACTGCATGGCCCAAAACAAGATCTGGCAGATATTCAGAAAGCATTGTGCTGCAAACACCCTGGCCAGGATGCTCCAGGGATAGCTAAAACTCTCAAAAACCAAAAGGATCTCTTCCACTGGCTCACCCATAGAGGGGGTGAGGCCCCTAACAAAAGCCCAGATAGCAAACAGGTACTGTATCACCCCCACAAGCAGTGATACATTATAAGCAGTCAGTAGCCGGTACAGCAAAACAAGACCCTTAAGACATTTTCCAGTGACGACAAACACCAGCACTGGGAACACACAGTGGACATAAGGATTAATCCAGCCCCACCACCCAAGCAAGTTGGCCAGCACTGCAAATGTTCCTTATCAAACAATACAAATAAAAACAGAGAAATTGCACCTAACAGATTGTTCTAAACCACTTTTTTTTTTCCTTATCTCAACCCTCTCGTGCCCCACGTTGGTCGCCGAAAAGGCTGTGGTGGTTTAGGCCTTGCCAGGACCTGAGATCATGTTGTTGTTGCCCCTCCCCCCACCTCGGACTGGACGGGGCAGGGAGTGAAATACAAACTCCGGGGTTGAGATAAGGAAAAATTTAATACAACAGTGTAACAACAACAAACTGAACAACAACAATAACAATAACAGTAATAGCAATGAACAGAACAAGAGATATACCGCACGGATACAGCAGTGAGGGGAACGACCCGGACAAAAGCCGTCCCTGCTCTTTCCCGCTCTTGGGTGTCTGGACCTGACGTGAGCATGGTATCGAATAACCTGGCTAGAGCTCCCTCCCCACTGCTGGGGAAACTTAACCCTATCCTAGCTGAACCAGGATAAGGAGAAACAGGCATACAGGACTAACATGTTTGTAGCTTTGCTCCAACAACTGATACCCTGCACCTGTATTTCCCAGCATCTCTGTGACAGCACATCTTCCTCTGATACTCACTGGCACTGGAATTACTGTTTTTCAAAAGGAGTTTCAGATATTGTTACAGCTATCACTTTATTTTCTCCTTTTTAGTTTGTGTAAGGAGGCAGACTGCTGCAAGCAAAGACTAGCAAGCCTTCTACCCACAACCTGCAAGAACTCGGCTATGATTAACTCCAAAATCTCCATGATGTCAAGAAGAAATTAGAATATGTATTTGTAAACTACCACATGAATTAGTAAAGATGGAAGAAGGATGTGATTATTTGAGATGTTTGACTACTAGCTTGCAGAAAGTAGGTGGAGGTGGAAATCTGAGTCCCTATGAAATCCACTTTGTCATTTTAAACAACTAGCCAATGTTTTATTTTCCTTGATAGCAAGTGGATTTAAGGTTTAGTGAAGCCACTTTAAATGTATTATTATTAGTTGAATATACTAATTAAAAATTCTTTAAAATAACAAACAAAACCACAGCACATTCAGAAAAGAAAAACTGGAATGTTCTCATAAACAGAAGCAAGTCTATGTTAAAAGTGCCTTATAAAAATGGTAAAAAAGAAGTCCAATATGTTCCTCTACTGATAAATGCTTTCAGATTGCTTTCTCTGAAACAGAACACCTTTAAAAAGAAAACTTATTTCATCTTTTTAATGGCAAATTTTCTACATGCTGTACTGAGAAAACTACAGAAAAAAATCAAACAATATTTTCTAACTGCATCTCAATTCCTGCTGTCTCAAAGCAACTGTGTAAGTTGTAGTAGAAGCATAATATTGTGGAAATGAAAAAAGAAAAGAATGAGAAGAAAAAAAAAAAAAAGATTACATGCTTTATTTTGTTTTCTTCAATAAAATGAAGATATTTTGAGATTTATAATACCAGTTAAAAGCTGGTATCTATCCAGTTATCCAGCACAGAAACATGTTAGCCTTCTTCCATTTGGTAGTAACTGCACAGAACAAAGGAGAATCTTTTCTTCTTTTTTTGTAAGGTTCTTCTTCATAATTTTTGCCTCTTTAGGTAAGAACTTTCCTTTGGTCTAGCTGCTATCACAGCATATGTTTCTCGAATGTCAGGATAATGATTCAATCTCTTTAAAAATGGGTTGTGTCTCAAGGAGTTGAGTTATTATTATGACTAAAAGAATATGACTATTTTCCTCATAAATTCATAGCAAACTTTATTTTGAAGTCATTAAACAACTATGATCACTTTACCCCTGAACTTTATTTTATGCTTGGGAGGAACAGGAGGTCATCTTAACTGAGATGAATATACATCTGAAACAGAATCTTACAAGCCTTTTTGCACAATTTGTGACATTATTCTTGTTTGCTTGAGAACTCTGAGACAAGAAGGCTCCCAACAAGTGGTTAGAAATTTATTCCATGTCAGAAGTGTAACTTATCTACAGAACATTGGCATTTATGAATACAAAAGAAATATGGTCTGGTTTGGTTTGAAACCGGGGTATCATTTTAAATTAGTACTGTGATTCTTTCACCTACATATCTAAATTGACAAGCTACATTGACTTCTCTGAGAACAATTTTCAAAAGGTAACTCGTATATACCTGGAGGATTCTATGCCTTGTTGCATAAAAAGAAACTGAATTTTTGGCACTTATTATTTAAATGATCTGCCAGCTCAGGATTTCTGAGGTGAATAAATAGGTCTATATTTTATAATGTACTGCTGTGCATTTCTGGTAACTCTGAATATGTCAACTGTGTGTATGCATGCATGTATTTAATGTTTGTACATTAGTTACAATGCTTATAAAACAGTTTGAGAAATGATTGTGTAAAATTGGCATTACAAGGTTCCAGGAAAGTTTTACTGACATCATTCTAGATAAAGTTTGCCCAGAAATACAAATCTGAATTTTTAATGGGGCTATTACTACTATCACATCTCTGCAGATAGACTTCAACCTCAAACACATAATGTTCTTTGCATTCACTTGGGTTGCATAAATGTAAATGAAAACAGAATCAGGTATGGAAATCCTCTAGAAAATATTCTATTTTGGTTATAGAAGCATACCTGCAGAAAAGATATAGGTTCTACAGTGGTGACAATCAAAACAAACAACAAAAACCCAATGAAACAACCAACTATGAATGCTGGTAACAAACAGTCAAGCATGGATGATGAAGTCAGGTCTCTTTAGGGAATATCCAGAACAGAATTTAGAAAGAAAAAACCTTTATCAATTCAATTTATTTCTCTTTCAGAGAAGGAAAAAGCTATCTGCATAAAGATCTGACACAGATATGAAGACATATATGTTATATACTTCTAAAAATATGGATGTATTCCATGGTTCAATCATGATATTTTTACATGGAAGAAAATGAATCCTATGAAGCTATTCTCTGTCAACAGTGCCAGAAAACCATCAACTAGCATACCTTGTTGAGATTCATATTTAAAGAATGTATCTATCTCAGATGAGATTTGTCTGTCTTTGTCCTTGCCCAAGAGGAATCACACCTATCTTCACCTAACACATCAAAATACTCTTTAAAAGTTTTCAGAAAGTTCCACTCTAGAGAATGCTGAGATGTTCTCACAGTTCTCATGAGTCTTCTAAGATAAGAAAAGTAGTTACTGATAAAACTAGTGGTTGTCGATCAATAATACTCAATGGTAAAAACAAAGCAAAATGCCCTCCCTCCCCCTCCCAAAAACAAACCAGAAAAAAAGTATTCCTCCTCCAGATTTTGTATATCTTTTCAGAGATCAAGTAAAATCAATGCCAGGAATATGAGATCCAAAATAGGATTTTATTACTTCATATAATAATTTTCACTGAAAGGCATCGTATGATTTAAAAATTAATTATAGGAAGTAAATTAATAAATGCTGAATCAGTGTTACACACTGTCTCTAATGGTATAATAATACAGTGCTAGGATAAAGGAACCACTGTGTTCCATAGGCCTTCATTAAGCTTTAGTCATTTTAGTTCCGTTGCAGTTAGAGGATGGAAGTTCTGGCTCAAGGATTTTTAGGATTGACAGTGTATAGAAGATTCACTGAACTCTTCTTCTTGATAACGTTCTACAGATAAGAGTTAAGTTCTGCAATGGATTAATTAATTTTTATACTATTATATTAATATCTCTTAAGCAAAATTAGGGTGGATGAGACATCAAAAAGCACTGCATTGCCTGAATGGACTGCCAGTAGAGGATGACACTAATACTGATCTAGAAAAATGTACTCTACACTTTTAGCGAACTAGATCCACTTACTAGAGGATTGAGACAAGATGTCTTAAGCAGAAAAAGACTATACAGTAGGACATTTATCAACCATGCATTAATTTGACCAGTGAGGTATCTTACTGAATATTTGGTTAATATTAAGCACGTGTCAGTTTAGGATCTACTTGGTAGGAACAGACTTTTTCTAAATTATAGATTTTCATATACTGGAAAAAAGGACATATAGAGCATATGAGACAAATTTGCCCACTGACAGCTGTATTTTATGCATTTTACAAGAAGAATGACCAATTCTAGTTAATACTACTGCCGTAAAAATATTTCGGAATTATAAAGTACCTATTCATAAGTCTGCATATTTGAGGCAATTTCTTATGTCAAAATTGCGTATCGAGAACAAAGTGTTAAGTGGGAAATGGAAGCTGTCCTTGACACATAGCACAAGTTGAAAATGTAAACGAATAAAACTATTCACAGTAAACATTAGCAATTCTATCCAACATTACTAGTCATAATAATAAGAAAACAAGTTTGTAAAGAAAGAAGTCACAAGGTTGAAAAGCATGTGGATGAAACAAACTTTAATATTACTATGAAAATCTGGACAAAATAACGTTGACTCCCTGAGCAACTTAGTAGACTGTAAACAGCACTGTCATGAAGTCAGCCAAGAACATTGAAAGAATTGCTATAATGTCTCAAGTACACTGACTAAAAAAGAGAGATCATTGCCTATAATGCTAGCTAACTAATTAGCAAATAATGAGAAAAGTTATGTTTTCACTTTTTCACCACAGTAGGAGAATACGGGATCATTTCCCATTACTTCCAATCTCAATCATATTAATGTCTTGAAGAATAAATTGCATCCACCAAGGAATAAAACACTTAGTGGGTTATAGTAAAGCATCAAGTAGCATTCTTGATTTAGCAGAAAACGTCAGCTGATTGTGAAAAGTGGGCAAGCTCCCCAGAGAGAGGATAGTAGTTGACTTTCAACACTTTTGAGGAGGGAAACACTTATAGCCCTATGTATCCCAGGGTGGATCCTATTTGGTCATCTAAGAATGAATCATCTCTCTCTTAATCATTGCATTGGTACTATAAGAAAAAAACAAATGTTCAGATTAGACAGAAAAAAAGAAAACTTAGCTGTCAGACTCTACAAATGACAACTGAGTATGTACAGATTTATATTTCAGAACTTCAAAAATATTTCTGAAAAATTTTGCCAATGAGTAAAAACTAGAAACCAGTATGATCCTTCTGCATATTCCAAGCCCCCAATTGCAAGTAATAGATAGTCAGAGAGAGCAAGGTGAGAAACTTGCCCAAAGGTCAAAATTAATCTCTTAAAAACATACTTTATTGTGAAATGTTTTATTCAGACTATGCTGGTTGAAAATCATGGTAGTATAAATATGAAAGAGAATGGCCTAAAGTTTTGCAAAACAAAAAATAAATTTGTAGTTTTGAAAAGATATCAAAAAACACACAACTGACACATTGTTTTCAAAATAAATTCTAAATCCAGTGCAACTGACACTTCTTCAGGATTTTTCAGTTTTCTTGCCAGATATATTTTTTTCTCACCTGCATCTTGTGCTGTTAAATGATGCCATGTAAATTGGTATTTTTCACCTGGGGAAATTGAAAAACACCCTAATAAAATAATTTCTTGATCTTACACTTTTGAATTTCCATTTTGGAAACACGACTTGCTACTGTGAGTTTACCATAATAATAAATAATCATCTGACAAATCTATCATATTTTGAAATTAGTATCAATTATTCTCAGTGCACTTCTCACATGGAAGTCTTTGGGATGTTATTCTATATACACCTTTCACAATACTTTAACAAAAAATTTCCACTGCTAATTCTTAGTTCACTAGTCTCTGTACTTGGCATAGTCTGGGGCTTTGGATGTTTATTCTGTTAAATATTAGAGAGAAAAGAGTATCAGAGTATAATATTCTTGTCTGTTGAACATTTTCAACTTCTTACACATACTCATCTTTGTACACCGCTTCTTGTATCAATGAAAGGCCAAATTCTGAACTTTTCCTTTATTATCCAGATAAATGTACACTAAAAGCCAAACTAACCGTGTAATTAAGGCAGTTGAGAGAAAAAAAAAACAAAAAAACCCAAAAAAAAACCAACCAAATTTTCATTACCATTCATGGATACTGCATTCTTATAGTGTTCTAGATAGTAATTTTCCACCACAAATGTGACCTTCTATGCTTTGGAAAAGTACTGAAATTCAACTGTTTATTTGAAGGTGACAATCTCAGTTTGATGCACAGTATTATATCCTTCCAATCACAGAATTCATCAAGAATCTTCTTTTCTTTTTTTTTTTTTTTTTTCTTTTTTTTTTCTGTTGAATAAAGTAATTTTCAAATAGGAGCAAGTTTGAAAGGACTGGTTGGCACCTAATGAATTTCACAATGAAGGTGAAATGGCAGATGTCTTTGGCTGCAGATGCAGCTTAGATTATTACTGTGCACACAGTCACTTAACATCAGTGCAATGCTGCCAACATAAAAAAGCTACAGTATATTAATTTGCATACCTTGTTTAGAGTCAGGGTAAAGTTGGAGCTAACTTTGGAAGAACCTAGTACACCTTCAGAGGTCAGTACCTTGCCATAGCTTAAACAAATGGGGAGACAGATGGTGCCTGTGAATGGCCTAAAGAACAACATTCAATATTATGGTTTATTATTATGATTCTCTGCCCTTCTTGCAAAGATCAGACTGTCTCTCAGAATAATAAATATACAACTGAGAGTGTTTGGAAAACCATTTTCCTATCTAGGAACAATTCACAGTTCTATGAATTCTAGGTAGTTCTATGAATTTTTATGAATAAAACTGGAAACTAATGTACATCCTTGTTTTTCTCTAGTTTATCTTCCTTAATCTTGGGGGGATTTATTTCAATCATAAAATCACCAAATATTTTTTTCATAAATCAATCTTTTCTTGGCTTCTGGAATGCTTTGATGTTGAAGTTAAATTAATTCTAACAATTAAGATATATGTACAACCTAATATTGTGGTCTCAGATATATCAGTCAGACAACATTACGCTGAAGTGCTACAAAAAAAAGGTCAAATTTGTTAGACATAAAAATCTATCGCATGAAGATTGAATGAAGCTGTAAGCTAGACTTTAATATATTTTATATATAAATCCTTAAAACAAATTAATTTGTTCCAGACATTTCTATTTAAAGTAAAAAAGATACTTTTCAGATAATTTAATTTTTTGAATGCTTTCTATGTCTAAAATTATAAGCTAAGGCCATCTGTACCTATTATTTCATAGACAACTTTAACTTGAAGAGATAGGATATTAGACTTTATTCCATGAGTGACTGCAACATAATATACATATTAATATTTGTATCACTCACCGTTGCAGTCATAAAAATCTATAAAGATTAGGTTCCTGTTAATGTGCAGGCAAAGTGCTTTCACTGGTTACATGCACTTAAAGTTTCATCTTTATTCTGAACTAAAACAACTGTTTCCGTAGTAAGTGACTAACACTACACTGTTTTAGTAGGAAGTAACGTGGTCTCATGTACTATTTAAGAATTGAAAATAAATGTATTTTAAAGTACCAGTAAATCCAACAGTATTTTACAAAACATTTATGTTCTTATTTGGTGTATTTTCAGAACTCATTTCCCTGAAATTCATAGTTCTTGGTGATACTCAAAATGACCCTTTATTATTCTGAAATAACTCATAGTGTAACATAACAGCAGGATATTTATAATTTTATTTAATCACAGTGTAATGAAATGGATTTGAATCTTTTGTTTTCACCTTTCAGTAGGACAAATACATGTACTTTAACAGAAATAGTCAAGTTTTATATAGGTGAACTGAACCCTAAGTTTGTCATTATTTTGTAGCTAAATTACAATAAAATTGGAAATAAGAGGAAGGGTATCTTCAATATAGTAATTTACATATAGGGCCAGATAGCAACAGTAGATCAAGAGGTTTCAGGACAGAAGAGTTTTGTAAACTTTCTCTGAATGTATTGAACCACAAGATTGATGTGAAATGGTCTACTTGTCAAGTGGAAGATGAAGCGGCTTGAGATCCGTTCTGTTTGATGCCACCTGCCAACTGCCTCAAGGTTTGTTTCAGTGTACAGGAACTAAAAGAGTACAACAAACCACAGACAAAAGCTCTTACCCTGAGCGTTTGTATTGCCAAGTATTATAATTAATATTGCACAAGGGTCCTGATGATACAGGGTGGCAATATGCCATTTGACACTCTCCCTGTATTGAACAGAAAACATCTGGAAGAAGCAGCATACGGATTGCAACTTTTATATCCAGTTTCTGTTGGAATAACACAAAGCATGTTGCCCATCAGTAGGTCCATAGCCTGTCATTCCCTTTAATGTTATCCTCAGGTACAGCAAAGAGAAATCTATCTACTTCCTTTTAAACATTTTCTTCAGTATGCAGCTATCTTCATGTTTGCAATATGTGAAGACTTCAAATTCCCAGAATGTTCAGAAATCACTTGCTGTAGCTGTTCCCTCAACTGCCCTTTAGTAATTAAAGTCTCCACTGAAAGAAACCAAATGATGAAAGATATTCTACTAGAAGGTTAATTTATATCTGCCAAATTTCACAGATATAGACCTAGCAAAACATATCTTGGAACAATCAACATCAATGCAACAAATTCAAAATTTGAGAAGAACAAAGCTATTAAAATTTTTAGATTCTAAAAAATACCTTCTAGAGTGTAACACAATCCACTAAATACCCTCATGGTAACTATGGGAGAAAATAAAAAAACCAACATAAGCCAGAATTAATTCAAGCAGACAGCGGATAAAAGACACTTATGAAAGAAAAGTTTTCATACTTTTTCTTGAGTTCTGACTTCTTGGATTTGTTTCTCAAGGCAGTCCAAAGACAAACCATAGAAGTAAAATTCACAATTCCTATGGACAGGACCCACAAATATACTGATTTTATGACACTAGAATTCCCTTCCACCCATTCCTAACAAAATGTTCAACAGTCCAGAAACGGTAATTTCTGAGATCTGTCTTTGAAATATGGGACTGATGATGGTACTGTCTCCTTTTTCTAACTCAACTTCCTTCTCCTCAACCAGTACTTGTTTCAGATGCAGCTAATAGTTGTCAAAATCTACTTGAAACTGAATTCAGACTTTCTCTATCAGATATTAATATGGGGTTATATGATCAAAAAAGAGTTCTCAAAGTGTATCAGTTGATCTAACAGAAGATGTTACATCTGCCAGTAAATCTTACCTCAGAATTATTAACTTGGGCAGACCTTATTCAAATGTGTTATAACCTAACATCTGCTCCTTTCAACAAACTGATGCACTCCTTACCTATAGGTGTAATCAACTAGGTGCAAGTTATTGAGAATAGATACATTATTAGTTTGTGTAATATTTCCATATGTGCAGTTACCAAGTTGAAAATCCTCCCCGAAAAATTGCATAAGACTATAAATCAGATTCTTGTTCTGAAGGGAAAAAAAGGCTTAAACAAAAATATGATACACTACTGCTACATGCAGTTATCCACAAGTCATCAGACAATGTTTACAGTAAAGAAAAAGGTGATTTTTTTTCTAAGAAGATAAGTTACAGTATGTATAAAGTAGAAAACAAATGTATGAAAACAAGATACAGATATGTGATTTGAAAATATTAGTAGTTCACTCAGATTACAGGTATGCTAGATAAGAAACACTACTTCGCATCAATTGTCACTCTGCAGCTTCACATCAATTGCTATGTAAAACAAAAGAAAAGTTCAGGAGCCTATTGCATTAATATGTTGGTACCCAGTGTCTTTTGATATGTTGTTCATGTTTATGCATGGGAAAAGATGTTTGGAAACAGAGAAGAATGGTAAACAATTTTTTATTGGTCCATTAGTAGCCAGTGAAAAATAGAAATCTTGAAAGCAGGGAAAAGACTGGGTTTTTTCTCTAAGAAAGAAACAGAGGATAAGCAAGGTAGGAAGACAGCCAAGCACAAAGGTAAGGAACATGTTGTGGCTTTGGAGAGTTATATCCTTCCTGTATGACACAGGACCAGGGTCCAGGGGCTGGGGATTGTCTAAAAAATCAAACGTCTCATAAAAGGATAAGAATCAAAATTTGACAGGTGGAAGATGTCTATATCCAATCTGAGTTTCTGAAGGACCCTCAACCCTGAGTAGCTCATTTGGGCATCTAAGACTAGGGAGGGGAGGGGAGGGGAGGGGAGGGGAGGGGAGGGGAGGGGAGGGGAGGGGAGGGGAGGGGAGGGGAGGGGTGGGAAGGGAAGGGAAGGGAAGGGAAGGGAAGGGAAGGGAAGGGAAGGGAAGGGAAGGGAAGGGAAGGGAAGGGAAGGGAAGGGAAGGGAAGGGAAGGGAAGGGAAGGGAAGGGAAGGGAAGGGAAGGGAAGGGAAGGGAAGGGAAGGGAAGGGAAGGGAAGGGAAGGGAAGGGAAGGGAAGGGAAGGGAAGGGAAGGGAAGGGAAGGGAAGGGAAGGGAAAAAAAAAGCCGGATAGCAGAGCATTATATCAACAGAAGGCATAAATAACACAGTGCCTTGAGGATGCACTAGTGGAGATATTTTTGAGGAAATGTGAAGTTGAAATCTGAAGGATTTGGCAAACCTCAGTTGTGAAATCCAAAAATAGGGGAGGACATAACATAATACTGATTTGAAAACCTCAGCAACTGTCTATTTACTGACACAGTTGATGCTAATGAAGAAGGACATGAGTTTAAAAGCAAGGTAAGCTATTCAATGTGTGGTGTGTTGAACCTATCACTAAATTTTTTGAAGAAAATTCCAGACAGGAAGACATAGATATAGAACTGGATCAGCAATGAGAAGACAAGATGGATCTGAGAGTCAGCAGGTAAAAGACAATACTGTAGGAAGAGAGAGATCCTCAAAGGGTGCAATGAAGAAATGGACAAGCTAAAGTTGAAACTGAAATAGCTTTCCAGAAATGGAAAGAACAGTAACTAGAAAATTACAGTAAGTATATTCAGAAAACCACGAGGTTAACGGAGAAAGATATACACAGTATTGACAGTGGAGATTGATTAAGAATGACAGAATACAGGAAGAAAAAATTAGGAGGGGGCAAATTAGCTTTACTCAGAAGAAGCCATCATGGAATTCTTACCCACAGTTTCTTTGGGCAAGCAAAAGTCAAAGTATGTATTGAAATTCTCGGTTAAAATTTTGTTATGGCACATTTATAGGGAAAAAAATTTTAAAAAATAAAAAAAAAAAGGAAACATCTTTCTGAGTTTCATGTTTCTTCAATACACTGAATTAGGAGCAGAGCTAGGCAAGACAGAAGGTCTTGCTAACCAAAATAACACACTACTTCTCTGTTTTCAAGGAGTCTGAAGTGTCAACCTTAGGACATGGGGTGAAATTGAAGGAGTGAGTATAGTGGTGAAAAGGCTACAGGTACCAGTGAGTTTTCTTGAATAACAAGTTTCATTATGTTATTTATAAAGCTTCACTGTATTAATATGGACTGCAACGTGTGAGCATTGCTGTAACTTGACTAATAAATACCTGGGGTTTTTTTGATTAGGCTGTTAAGACCTTAATTAGGCTAGCAATTTTTTCCTATTTCTAGATATATAATACTCTTCTTTTTGGCCATTATGATACTTTCAATATAATAAATTTATGCATTCTTTTTGTGCACTTGCACAAATTAATGCACACTTGGATTCAGAGACAAAAGCTTTTTTTGACAGGTGACTAAAAATATAAACTGGCTGATTTTATTATATTTTGGTAATTAATCTGATTTTATTATGTTTTGATAATTAATCATAATGTTAATGGAATTTGACACATCTATTAGGCAGCCACTGCTATCTGTGTTATCTCTGTTCAAACTGAAACAGTTGTAACAAAATAATCTCAGGGGAAAGTATACTTCTAAACACAGTTTTTCTGCATTACTTGCACGAACATGTATTTTGTGATTTAAAAATTTCTAGAGAAGAAGGTTATAATTATAAAATATTACAGGTGATTAGCTTTAAAAAAAAAAAATCAGGGAGCAGCTTGCATGCTCTTTTCTATTAACTAGAATAATTATCCACCAACACATCATGGAAAAAAATTATCCAGGGAATATATTTGAAGAAACATTGTGAGTGAGAATCCAATGGTCTAATCTGAATTTTAAGTACTAAAATGAATACACAGGTTATCAAAAATATCAGCATACCTGAAAAAAATTTTGTCTAGAGAGAATGTAAACTTATTAGTCTTTCAGTGGACATTATTTCACTAAAATAGATATTCAGTTTCAGAATAGTTTTAGGCTCTATTGCAGGACTAGTTCTGCATATGGAAGTCTCAGAATATTCACTTTTGCTTTTAAACCACCACTTTAAAATTCTGCCAGCCTCATAAGTTCCTGGCACATGGATCAATATGCTGCTTCAGTATTCATGACAAATCAGGTAAACACAAAAGACAAATAGTTTTCTTTTGTCTAGTTTTTCCTCACAGTAGGCACAATGTGCCATCAAATGATGCAACAATTACTGGAAAATTCTAAATTTAGGAAAAAAAAAAATACAACAACAATATGCCTATCATGCCTTAAAGCCTGACAGAACCAGTTTGTTCAACAGCTGATTTCTTCCAGAGAGGTTTCTAGTGCCTTACAGCAAACTAGTCTGGTCATAGAGCTGCACCAGGGTCTTGTACTTTAATTTATCACTTCATCCCTCACATCTTATCATGTGGAGAATGACTGAAATAAAGCCAAATCTTCTGAAGAAAGTATTTTTAAATTATAGTTTATACAAATTCAATTGCATTTTTTTTTTTTAAAGCTAAAATCTATAGAAATAGTAAGTATAACCTCCCTAAATCTAGACAAACCTGTCACACTAAAACACCTGAATTGTCCTGGTATAGGGCTGCCTATTTCATTGTGGTCATAGTGTGATAATTCAGTGTGATACTCTCCAGCCAGGGATAAGGGAAGCATGAGGCAAACTATGGCATAGTCAAAGGACATTCATGGTGTTGAAACAGGTTAATTGCACTTCCAGGCTTTTGGTTGGTTACTTGAACCAATAGTGAACTTCAAGGCATTCTGTTGTTTCCTTTGTATCAATTTAAAATAGGAACATAGGACTGGTGGGGAAATTCTTGGACAAATGAGTTTTATGACTTTCTATAGTTGCTACAGTTGTGTAACATTTCTTAACAAACTCCAATTTCTAACTATTCTGTCTGAAGGCTGCTATTGAGTGTTTGTCATTTGGTGGTCATAAACTGGCTTCCTGGATGAGTGTGTTCATGGCCAATGCACTTACATTTGTACTTAGACAGATACTGCCCTTTGACTCCTTGTGTGGCATTTTCTTCCCAGCTGTATTTCTATACAGTAGTAATTTAATTTCTCTGACTTTGTTTTGTAAGAATAAATTGTTCTGATCCTTTTACTTAAGATAAATTCTCTAATCTAAGGTTATTCAGATGTAATTGTTTCCCAATTTATTTTATTTTTCTTAAAAAGAACTAAATTTACATGTGAGAATAGGTGGATTCTTGTCAGTGCTTTGAACATGGCATTAGTATTTCTCTCTCTTTACTAAAAATAGTCCCTCATCTGATTAGTCCTTTTGGGTACTGTCTCGTTTTCTTCATTATCTCTAGCTTACAAAATCTGAACAGACAACAGTGGCTACTAGCCCTGAAATGTATGATTCTGCCTTTTGAACTATTAAATTTCATCCTATTTCTGTTACTCTGACCCTTACGGGAGTCAGATTCTCCTGGACAATGAACTGAACTACTTCTGGTAGTGTCTCTCAACTCTTAATCAAAAGGGTCCCATGTTTTTTGGCAGGGGCAATAATGAAGATATTATAGAAGATCATAAACAAATCTAAATATTTCTGCTGGATACTTGCTTTCAGCTGAGGGATTTTGTATTTTAAAGCAACCTTGTGTCATTTTATCTGAGAAGTTCTTCAATTGCCTTATAATTCTCGGATTACTATCCATCTCTTCCAATGTAGTTATTAAAAATGATTCAGTGAACTCAAAAATTCAGTTTAAACTAGTTTTAGGAGAAATTAGAAAATTAAATTCTGTGCTGTCCAAGGGTTATCAGTCTGAATATACAGGGTTCCCTCAATAAAAAAAAATCTCTACTTGAAAAAAAAGTTTGAAATACCAGATATTTAAAAGTAAAATAAAATAAATAAAATAAAGTAAAATAAAGTAAAATAAAGTAAAATAAAATAAATAAAATAAAATAAAATAAAATAAAATAAAATAAAATAAAATAAAATAAAATAAAATAAAATAAAATAAAATAAAATTTTAACAGTACAACAATTGGACAGAGTGCACAGAGATGCTTTTTCTCTGTAAACAGCTTCTGAAGTAGTCATCATTCTCATGCATTGTTCTTAATTTCTGTCAAATTGAGTTCCAACAAGAAATATTGGAGTGGAGGGTTTTTTAACACAGGCGATTCTGACTGTTTACTGAGCCTACTTCTGTTATTTCTGTTCTCTATTACACTTCTTAACAGTGAACATATATCTAAGGAAGGAATTTCAAACACATAAATGGATGCAGCTGTAGTTGGTGTATTATTTTACAAAGCAAAAAATGTTGCTATAGCTGTGGATATGGATGGTACCACATACTTTGAGAATGTGTGCGATATAGTAAATGGAAATTTTGGTAAACGCTGCAGAAATCTACTTTTTATTTTAAATTCAAACCAAAGACAAAGTTTCTTTTGAGAACACCATTTATTAATGATAACTATTCCATGTATCCTCACTGGTTAAGAAGTTGTTAATAAGTTCCAATGAAAAATATGGACAGGCAAAACTCCAAGATGAAAAGGTGATGTATCATACTGCAGTTGTCAGAACAAGTAGTAAACCCCACAGATATACCCACCTCCAATGTAATGTACTAAACTACTGAACTAATACATTTACTACTAAAAAAAATCAGTATGTTACCTATACTTTATTTTAAATTTAAGTTAATGTATTTCTGAACACATACACACATTCATTTTTTTCCAGCTCTTTGGGACATACTCATTCAAAACTGCAGTATGTGTGAAGGTAGCACCTGGCTTCTGCAAGTCTTTAGTTATGGGGTTAAGGGTTGGTTTTGATTAATAGTATGGTGTGGGCTTTTTAATTTGAAAGAAAGGAAAGTGTGCAACCAAACAAATCAAACTGATCTTTCATCTCTGGACATTGTTACAAGCACATGATATAAATATGGAAGGTAATGAAGAAATTGGAAAACATCTTTCTTCTTAAAAATGAGCATTGACAACACTTGTTTGAAGAATAATCTCAAGAGTTCATATCCTAAAGCAAACTTTGTAAGTGGCTGATTGGCTTCTTATAGTATATCAGAACCATTCAACAGCTGTATGGCTATCAGAGTGTGCAAATCTTATGCAATTGTGGCCTGAAACTACAAAAGTTTTAAAGTATGAAAGCTATTTGTTTTAAAACACAGTTGCCTACATTTTGAAGGCATTATGAAAGAGCTTCAAGAAGCACACAGAACTTCTGAGCCATATTTCTGTGTAGACTTGTGAATCCTTTACACCCAATTTTGTTACTGGAAAATCTAGAGATGATTGGCATGGACAAGCATACAGACAAGCATAAGGAAAAGTACAAACAGAAATTGAAAGTTTTGAATCGTAGTAGGGCAATATTTTATTGTTGCGTATCAGATAAATAGTTGAGCAGTTGCCTATGTTTATGTTTCGGTGATTTATAAGAGAAATTATTCACCCATTATTAAGCAAAATTGTGCAGTATTTCAGTATATTCCAACAGCTAATGCTTAAGACTACATTTAGGCAAAACTCAAAATTAATATGGCATGAAAGTTATACCTACTGATTATTTTCTTTTGCTTTTTATTTAATGTTGACCCTTAACTTAAAAGTATCATAAAAATTCTGGATCTTACATGGCTTTGTACCACCAGTAAATAATACTCCATCTACTAAGCAGTCTTTGAGAGATTTGTGATCTTTAATGTATATTTCCTCTTTAAAAAGCATTTCAGAAAGGGAAAGATGCATTGTTCAAAAAGAAAATTTAGCTCCTGCGTCTTGGAAGAAGACTTGGAAAGTTGTTTCCCTCTGTTTCTAAATCAATTGCTAATTGGTACATACTCCAAAACTTACCAATTTGGACAATTTTCAACACAGGAGCACAAGGGCTAATGTAGTCCAAGAGCACAGAAAGTAAAGGGATCAGTATGAAAAAACTTGTAAAAGACTTGAGAATTTTGTTAATAATTTAAACAACATGAAAGTTGTGCTGAATTAGAATGTTTATACTAGTCAGAAAAGATCTCATCTTCTGTAACAGCATATGTGAAGATTGCTCCATCAAGGATAGTAAAAGAGTTGTTTCATTTAATACTAGTCTTCTGTTGTTAATACTATGTTTAATTATCATTTAGGCAAAAGTTGCCATAACTCCTAAAAAACAAGGTGTTGTTTTATTGTTTTTATAAAAGAACACAAGGCAAGCTAGATGTATGGTTTATTATCATCTCATTTGCAAGGGGAGAAACCTCTTTCTAACTAACAGCACTACAATATATTAGTGAATTATGTATAATCTATCATATAAACTCTAATAAAACACAAATATTTTTAATTAAGGAAGTGGTTACAAAATGGAAAAATACATAGACTCTAATAAAGAATGAGGAGGAGATCCAAGCGTCCTTCTGACAAATACAACTGTTGTACATGTAGGAGAAGAAACCTCACTTTGAATGACCTTTTTCTTTACCATAGCACAAAAATTCTGAAAACAGATTTTGAAAGTGTTTGTCTTAACTGAAAATTTCAGATGGGTCAGAACTTTCATTTGTCTAGTATGAAAAAGAAAGCAGTCCTAGCTTTGCATCTTTTTTCCCCCTCCAAAGAGTAGACACACAAAAATGAAACGTGGTTTTCACTAATGGCAGATGTTAGTGATCATACCGACAAACACTGTCACATGGTAATTTCTTATCTAGTCTTACATTCCAAACTAATTATATCAGCATTTTTGTGTTTTGTTTTGTTTTGTTTTGTTCTAAAATATGCTCTCCATTAATCATGTCTCTTATTAATACTAATTAATACAGTCATAGCCCAAAGACAATATGAACCAGAAGAATGTGATTGAATAAACGATACGGAGAAAGACAGAAAAATTTCCTAAATATCTGATGTTTACTGGTAGTTGAAACTCCAAGGATTTTGAACTATGATAAAAAAATCTAGTAGATGACTTCATAGAACTGCTTGGAAAGGAACTTCATGATATGTTTTTTCAGGTGTAGCTAAAAATGCAGATAACTGTGTGTCAACTGTCTATTTTTGTTAACACAAACCTGTCATCTCTGTTCACACTGCTGTTGTATAAAAATCTATTTCTTATTTCCAAGCTTCCACATTCAGCTGTGCAGAAAACAGTGTGAACATGTGCATAAACATAAGAGAAAAAAAAGCATGTCCTGTTTCAGCAGTCCCATTAAGGACTATCAATACATGACTATCAAAACATTCAACAGAGGATGGTAACAGTAAGAAGTTTCTGTGAAACATTCAACTACATAAGTTCTTTCAACAAAACAAATTTGATTTTCTCTCTCTTTTTTTTTTTTTCTCTTTCATCTTAAGATTTAATCTGCTTCAGATAGGAAACATATCCCAAGTTTCCTTGAAAGCATAAGTTTAAAATACTGTAGCTGTATGTTTTAAAGAAAATAAAATAAAAAAACCCCCAAACCACAACAAAAGCAAAAGCAAAAACCCCACAAAAAACTCTACATCTGGTACTCTGAAGGTATATCTAGGAACTGTAGGGATAAAAAGAGAACTGAGTTCATTTGATTAGTGAAACAATTGTGTTTCTGTCTTACTTTATTTTATTAGAGTTGTACCATATTTCTAGGAGAACAGAATGATACTAATAGGAAGAATTTTGTCTTGTACTAAGGAAAAAAAAAAAAAAAAAGGAGAAAAATAGGAACAGATCATCCTAACAGCTTTTACAGTAAACACCATAATCCTGTGTAACTAATTAAAAAAAAAAAAAAAAAAAGGGGAAATGAACATAGCCAAATAAAAACAGTTTTAAAGGTGGTGTTGGACTGCTCTTTTCTGACAATTATAGCAAACTTTTCTGGGTATGTGCTTTGTTCTCCATGAGGACAAAACTATTCTGTGCATATTTGCATGTATACATATTTATTGCTGACTCTGATCTGAAAATTTAGCTAGAACTACCTGCAATATGGGAATGCATACTTAATGCAATACTGAAAATATTCAGGAGTATCCACATATCATCTAGAGGAGATTCATCACATTTTTTAATGCAAATTTATGAAGAGAAACTGTTCTGAGAACATTCTGTACTTGCAGAACCATTCCAGATAATTCATTTTAAAGATGCCTTTTTTTATTTTTATTTATCTGCATATGAAAGTATTCAATATTCTTTCAAAAATAGCTTAGAAGTGGTGGTTTGATTTAGTTAAATAATTTTTATAACTTCTGCAAGTTACAATGCATAATAAAAACACAAAAAGAAAAATTGTCAACTTATAGAAGGCAAGTGTAATTTTAATTTACTACTATTGTAGGGATGACGAATAGAACAATATTAAGAATCATAATTGTAATAACTGAAAATCACGAGACATTTAAAAAAATTAAAAATATATTTTTATTATCACTGAAACATACAGCTGCTTTATAATAATTACTTGATTTTTGAAGGTGTTGTTGTCTGTTCTAATAAATACACTTTGTTCTAGAAAGCAGTCCGTCTGTATTTTTACTGGACCTATGTGAGAATTAGTCAGATGACAAGGCCACAGTGAAAAAAATTCTACAGATGGAAAAGAATGTCTTTATACTTAAAGTTTGATAGATCCTGCGTTTCATCTAATTTTCTGTCATGGTAGAACAGAAACTCTGGGTATTTCTAATTCACCCAAAATCCAAATAAATTACTATTTTAAAATAATGGAACAAGTATATCCATAAGATTTTTTCAAAACTGAATAAAACTTTCTAAAAACTGCTACAGCATGAGTAACCTTATGTATTTACAGATATATGTTTTTATTCATTTGCGCATTGCCATCTTAGATAAATGCACACAATTGCTGTTCAGAATTCTGTTCTTTTTCTCCCAAAGAGCCTCATGAAGATTATAATTTTTATTGAAAAGAACCGGAGTTTATGCATAAATTAATGCTAGAGTTGTAGGAAGTTTCATCTACTTAGAAGACAAGAATGATGACAGCATTCTTGACAGTAACTTGACTAGCAATCAATTCACAAGAGAGTTAGATGACTTTAGACAGTGATTTTTGACTTCAAGGTCATTTTCTCTGTCATGATGGTTGAACAAGCTGTCTGACTGTTTTGACCAATGACTTCTGAAGCTGCTGGTCAAAGTTTTGATTTTAAGGCTTGGATCAAGAAGAGTTACAGTTCCCCCCTTCTCATATATTTGACCCTGCAAACATACCTTTGATGTGCAAAAGGGCTCCCCAGAAAGCTAGAGGTATTATTCAGATTTAATAACAGATATTGTTAGCTACTCAAGGTTTAAACCGTGGAATCTAATACCTGTCGATAATGAAATAAGATCTTTATGGCTGTGGGAGATTACTATCTAAGCTTATACAGGGGGACTGTGTTTAACACTGAATTCTTATGTTGTCAATGAAAAGATGAATTTAAAGCTAGCAGTCATGCTAACACAATGCTTTAACGGTTGCTGTCTGTAAAATAAATATGAGATCATTAAAGTCCATTGGAAAGTCTTAGATGCTAGGGTTAAAGAAGATATTATAATGAAATCATAAGTTTTTCTTAGAAAAATCTGTCTCCAGTTTTCATCTTTTTAGTCGTTATTACAAGTGGCAGTCATTATTTTCCTGTACTGAACTTTCTTCTCTCTTCTTTATGATGAATGAGCAGTAAATATTATAGTGATATTCACACTTTCTAAAAGCTGTTATCTCATACATTGGTATGGCCATAAGAACAACATTTCAGGTCCTTCAAAAAAAATTAATAATACTATGAGATTGTATTTTGTCTTCTAGAAAGAGAAAAGCAAACAACTCCTTAAGGACAAGGACTAAGGAATATCTCCATCATTTATTGGATGCGGGGGGAAATATAGTGACAAAGGATGAGGAAAAAGCTAAGGTGCTTAATGTCTTCTTTGCCTTGGTCTTTAACAGTAAGACCAGCTGTTCTTGGGGTACCCAGCCCCCTGAGCTGGAAGACAGGAAGTGGAACAAAGCCTATATAATCCAAAGGGAAATGGTTAGTGACCTGCTACACCAGTCAAACACACACAAGTCTATAGGGCTGGGTGGGATCCACCCAAGGGTACTGAGGGAGCTGGCAGAAGTGATCACCAAGCCACTTCCTATCATTCATCAGCAGTGCTGGCTAACCAGGGAGGTCCCAGTTGACTGGAAGTTAACAAATGTGATGCCCATCTACAGGAAGGGTGAGAAGGAGGATCCAGAGAACTGCAGACCTATCAGTCTGACCTCTGTCAGCACATACAGGACAAACAGGGGATCAGGCCCAGTCAGCATGGGTTTATGAAGGGCAGGTCTGGCTTGACTAACCTGATCTCCTTCTATGAAAAAATGACCTGTTTACTGGATGAGGGAAAGGCTGTAGATGTTGCCTGCCTGGACTTTAGTAAAACTTTTGACACCATTTTCCAAAGCATTCTCCTGAACAAACTGGCTGCTCATGGCTTGGATGGGTGTACTCTTCAACAAGGGTAAGTGCTGGGTCCTGCACTTGGGTCACAACAACACCCTGCAATAGGGAAGAGTGACTTGGGGAAGAGTGGCTGGAAAGCTGCTCAGCAGAAAAGGACCTGGGGGTGTTGGTCAACTGCCAGCTGAATAAGAGCTGGCAGTGTGCCCAGGTGGCCAAGAAGACTAAGAGTATCCTGGCTTGTATCAGAAATAGTGTGGTCAGCAGGACTAGGGAAGTGATCGTCCCCCTGTACTCGGCACTGGTGAGACCGCACTTCAAATACTGCTTTGGGCCTCTCACTGCAAGACAGTCATAGAGGTACTGGAGTGTGTCCAAAGAAGAGCAATGAAGCTGGTGAATTGTCTGGAGAACAAGTCCTGTGAGGGATGGCTGCAGGAACTGGGGTTGTTTAGTCTGGAGAAAAGAAGGTTAAGGAGACTCCTTATGTCTCTCTACAACTACCTGAAATTTGTAGTGAGGTGGGTGTTGGTCTCTTTTCATGGATACCAAAATGAAAGGATGAGAAGAAATGGCCTCAAGTTGTGCCAGGGGTGGTTAAGATTGGATATTAGGAAAAATTTCTTCATTGCAAGGGTTATCGAACATTGCAATAGGCTGCTTAGGGAAGTGGTTAAGTCACCATCCCTGGAGGTATTTAAAATACCTCCAGGTGTTGTTGTGGTGCATAGGGACATGGTTTAGTAGTGGATTTGGCAGTGTTAGATTAACAGTTGGACTCAACGATATTAAGGGTCTTTTCCAATCTAAATATTAATATGATTCTATGATTCTGTATCTCTAGGATGTATTTTCTATTGTTCCAAAGATGACAAAGTTACTTCTCTTTGTTAGTTAATTAAAATAGTAATTCTAATTTTATTTACAGCATGAGAAAATACTTTGGAAAATAAATTCAATTTTTTGTGGTGTGTATGGTATGCCAAACATGTTATATGGGCATTTATACTATGGAATACTTTCAGTGCAAACATATAAAGACAATATTTTAGCTTTCTAAAGTATTTATATTTTATTGGGTAGGGGGTGTTGTGTTGTCTGGGGTTTTTCAGAGTGTACTTGCTAGTGTGTGTTCTATTTTCATCATTCTCTGGGTCTGTCAAAATATTTGTAGGAGGAACTTGATTCTGAACACTCTTTGGTGCTGACTTTGATATTTGTCCTATGGGTTATTTATTCCTAAAACCTTAATTATAATTTTCCAATGTAATGGAAATACTGTCAAGTTTCCTATTCCTTTGTTTTTGTTCTATTCTGTGTTGGAATGGACAGGTTCTTTTAGGACTTGCTTCGACCAAGACACTAAGGAAAAAGCCCTCTCCTCAAGGAGAGCTGTATGTCAGACCGCAGACACTTGGTGTAGGCAAATTAGTAATTTATGATAATATATAGGTAGTATAATTGTCTCCAAGCCTGATAGAGAGTTAAACAATACCTTTTAGAACTGGGAACACAAGTTAAGTTGCAGAACAGATCACAGCCACTTTTTTTTAAGGAATAGTGATAGAAAAAACACAGTGTTCCATGTGTTCTACTTAAGAAATTCAGAAATATGATAAAATATGTTAGTCTTTATAAAAAGTAATATGTACAGTATGAAGTTTATATTATACATTTTACTAATGCATATGACTTAATTTTTATGTAATCTTTATACATTGTATGCAGCCATAGGAAATACATTTGAGTGCTTCTGAGTTGATTCTTACTATCACTCTTTAAAATTTATTGAAAATTATGAAAACAAAAATAATCCAACAAATCTAAAAATAAAAGCCTCATACTATAATGAAGATATGAAGTTGTCTAATCCAAGACATACAAAGCACATTAGGAACTAATTAGAGCAGTACTTCTGCAATCATTAAAAAAAAAAAAAAAAAAAAAAAAGAGAAGAAAAGCCTTGTAACTAAATGGAAATATGAGATTCTCACAGTTTTACAGTATATGAACAGGTGCACTGAATAACATGGTCTCTTACATGATACTTTGAGTATTATAATTTCATTTATTAAAACCAAAAAATTATATCGGTTAGAAAGCCTGTAGTTTATACATTTCAAGTGTAAAAAAACATTCTAGTTCATCTGTGTAGGTAAAATGTTATAGTTATATAACAAAGATATGGCATAACATGGATATATAAAAGATTTAAGTTTTACATGACCAGCATTGCAAACTGCTTTCTTTCCATTAATAAATAGTAAAATAGTATACTGTGCATACCTATTCTACATATTTAGGCAGTTCTCCACACTGGGTAGGAAAATGAGTGAAACATGACTGACAGCCTATCATTGTAAGATTACTCAGATTTTGAAAATAACAAGTGTCTTCAAAAGGCTTCATTACCCTGAGAGCAATTCCCTGACAGCATACTCGTTGAGGAACAAACTTAATTCACAATTTGTCCAGCAGGAGTGTTATTAGGGAGGAGGAAAATTTCACACCTTCTGGAGTCCCATCAAAATAAAACAAGGCTTCTGTTAAACTACAAATATAGTTATGTTTTACCTTTCCCTGCACTATTCCCACTCACCCTGCATGTATACTTGTGTTATATTTTAATGGGTTGCTGTCAAATAACTTCATGAGATTAGGTATCACACTGGAAAAAAGAACAAGGTTCAGTGAGTTTCTTCACTCAAATTCAATAAAAGCAAGATGTGTTGAAGAAACAGACAGTTGCTCAGATAGATGAAGACTTCTCCTAAGGCAGAATTTAGTGGCACAAATCAAGAAACTAAAATATGTGTTCTGTCTATGTCAATAATAAAATATTTGTAATTCAGGGATTATTTACTTTACAGATTGTAAACCAAAACTAAAGCCACAGAAAAAGGATAAGTTGAACATGTGAGAACGTTGAACATGGGGTTTTCAGACGTGGAAAAGTCAGACTATTATATCTTTATCTTGAAAAGTGCTGAGGGCTCAATAATTTAAAAGAAAATGTGGCTATTTATTCAGATATTTAAGTAGTGACTGAAAGTTTATCTTGGCAAAGTCTTATAACTACTTTATCAAATTATCACTATAGAGATTCTCCTTTGCTTCTTAATACTTTCTTTCAGATTTAAAATTCTGAAGGGGAAGCTGAAAATATATGCAAAGAAAAATCTGTGCACCTGAAATTTCAATTTATATTAGGGACCAGTAAACCTTTTGTAGATATCACAATAGTAGGTACATATACAGCTGAGTTATTTCTACGAACAAATAAAATATGCACATACACATGAATAAAATGCACACACATAGCTGCATGTACCTTACTGACCCAGTGAGCGAATGAGCAAAACATGGATTCATCTTAACTTGCAAACAAAACTGGCTCTACTTTGAAAATAATCGAAAATAGTTTTAGATAGAAAAGATTTTTAGTCAAGTTCTATAAATGCTATCAGTGTATTAGTCAACAAACTGCTTTCTCTGGCATGTGTACTTGCAGAAATTCTGAAAAATGGTTATGGTGCACTAACAATGGTACAACTCCAGTCATCTGCTGATTTACATTGTCAAAAAGACATTAAAAAAGATTAAAAATTTTTAAAATAGTAGTAATAATAATAATAATTATAATTTTATAACTACCACAAAACCAGATCCTGTAATCAGTCCAATTTCTGAAACAAAGTATTCCAATAAGGTTAAATTCTTACATGAACAACAACAAAAAAATTCCACACTTATGTTTGAAACACAACAGCAGTACTATCAGGCACAGCCTTTGGTTTGGCAGAGAGTTACCTTGTATATTCCATCAGCTTGTTTCATATTACTTTTAAGCTAAATTTTAATTTCTTTTTCAAATTTCTAATATCTTTTGTTTTAGTGAGATCCTAGATTCTTTTTTTTACCTCTATTAATGTGTTTTGTTGTAACATTTTCCTTTAAATTTAAGGTGTCTTTTCTCTCCTTGAATGTTATATTTTGTCCCCTAAGAATCTAGAAAGACCAGCTATATCTGTTCTTTAGACTTTGCTTTGATATGCAGGATAAACTAGACTCTACATAGACACTGACATTATAATTAAAAAGCAGCTTGTATAAAGTGAAAGAACTCTCACAGATTAATCACTGATCATGCAGAGGAAAAAGACAGAGAAAAAAAGAGTCCATAAAAGAAAAGCAAGAAAAACAAAGATATAATTGTTTCTAAAAAAAATCTTGAGTATTTTTAGAAAAATACAAACTTAAATTTGCATTGACTGAAACAGTCTGTATTGGGTGCAGGTGTCAAGGTTTTGGTGCTGGAGAGTCACAGGGATGACCTCTGTGAGAAGAGACCAGTGATTGTCCTGCACCAAACACAATTGTTTCCATTTGGTTTCAGTCAGATCCATGGTGGACATGCTACACAGCATAGCTGATTCCATCAGCCACATGTGGCACCTTTGTGAAAATATATTTAAGAAAGGGAAAGAAAACACTGGACAGAGAGAGGAGAAGGTGACAAAAAAAAAAAAAGTGAGAAACAGCAGAGAAAACACCAAGGCCAAAGGGGAGGGGGGTGTCCCTGGCAGAGCAGGTGCTCCCCTGTAGGGACTGCAGCCTGTGGAGAACTCAAGCCAAAGGAAAGAGTGAGAAGGAAGGAGAGGCAGAGAGAAATTGCTAAATCCTGGCCGCAATCCTTCCTGCACTGTCCAAGTAAGTGTAACCAAGTGGGGAAGAGAGGTTCTTGGAGTGAAGTTGGGACTGTGAGTGAAGTGGAGCCTGAAGAGTAGCAAAAGTGTTTTCCCTACGTATGTAAATGTTTGTTTCTTTTTAGTTTTGTTGGTTTTGTTTCTGACTACCCAAATCAGTAATTAAATATTCCCTCATAACATCCTGCTGGACAAGTTTTCCAACTGTGAGATGAGCAGGTACCTGATGTGCTGGGTGAAGAACTGGCTGAGGGCAGGGCTCAGAGGGTTGTAGTGAATGGGGCTATGTCTGGCTAGTGACCAGTCACCAGTGGTGTTCCTCAGGGCTCAATTCTAGGGCTACTGTTGTTCAATATATCTATCAATTTTCTGGATGCAGGAGTTGAATGCACCATTAGCAAGTTTGCTGCTGATACCAAACTGGGTGGTGCTGTTGACTCTCTTGAGGGACAAGAGGTCTTGCAGAGGGTATCTAGGTAGATTGGAGCATTGGGCAACCATCAATGGCATGAAACGTAACAGGAACTTAAGATGGAGTAATGCTGAACATAAGTATAAATTGGGAGAGGAGTGGCTGGAACCTACCTTTCATGGATTTTTTTAATAGATCTGCAAATAAGAATTCTCTTCAGTTTCTAGTTAGGCACAGGCATTTCCATAGTGGCTTAGCAGATACACATGTGTTCAGCAGCCCTGCAGAAAGGGATCTGGGGGTGCTGGCTGACAGCAGGCTCAGTATGAGCCAGCAGTGTGCCCTGTCAGCCAAAAGGGCAAACCACATCCTGGGGTGTGTCAAACACAGCATAACCAGCCAGGCAAAAGAGGGGATTATCCCACTGTATTCAGCGCTGGTGTGGCCTCACCTTGAGTTCTGTGTGCAGCTCTGGACTCCACAACTTAAGAGGATGTAAAGGTCCTTGAATGCATCCAGAGGAGGGCAACAGAGCTCGTGAAAGGGCTGGAAGGAATGTCCTGTGAGGAGTGGCTGAGGACTCTGGGTTTGTATAATTTGGAGAACAGGACGCTGAAGGGCAACCTCAATATTCTCTTCATGTTCCCTAGGAGGGCAAGTGGGGAGTGAGTTGCTGATCTCTTCTCCCTGGGATCCAGTGATAGGACATGTGGGAATGGTTCAAAGCTACACCAGTGGAGGTTCAGACTTGACATTAGAAACATTTCTTCACTGAGAGGGTGGTCAAATGCTGGACCAGGCTTCTTGGAGAAGTGGTTAATGCCCTAAACCTATCATTGTTTAAAAAGCATTTGGACAATCCCCTTAAAAATATGCTTTACCTTCTGGTCAACCTTGAATTGGTCAGGCAGTTGGACTAGATGATCATTGTAGGTCCCTTCCAGCTGGAACTATTCTATTCTATTCCTATTCTATTCTATTCTATTCTATTCTATTCTATTCTATTCTATTCTATTCTATTCTATTCTATTCTTCTGTTCTATTCATTTATTTTAATTGTCAGTGAATTAATTTTCTCAAGATGAGTCTGTTTTGCCCATGATAGTAGTTCGTGAGCAATCTCCCTGTCTTTGTATTGACCCACAGGGTTTCTCTCTCCTATCCTTCCTATTTCCTCTCCCATTTTGCTGGTGGGGGTGGTGGAAGTGATTGGGGTGTTGCATGAGAGTTTGGCTGCTAGGTGAGACCAACCCACCACACTGACATCTTGCCTTGTGAATTTATTTTTTCCTCAGTATAATTAGTAGTTTCATGCAGCACTAGTAAGAATCTACTTCTCACATGAAATAGATATGTATTATGTACTAAAGTCTGTGAACTTCCTACAGAGTAACATGTGAACTCTTCCTTGATTTGTTTTTTTGTTTGTTTGGTTTTGGTTTTGGTTTTGGTTTGGTTTGGTTTTGTGTGTTGGTTTTTTTTTTTCTCCAAGAAAGGAAGGAAAAGAAAGAAATGAAAAGCTTTTGTATGCTCAGGAAAACAACAACAGCCCCTTATTCACCAAACTGTATAGATATGTCATAATTTTCCTCCCTATAAGTTTTCAATTCTGCTTGATGAAAATACGAAATATTGCTTTTTATCATTGTACTATATTATGCACACTTAATGAATTACCAGGACTTACAGAAACAGGGGAAACAAAATTGACCTGACCAGCAATCAAGTTGTCTCACATCTCTCCTTCCTCTTAGAGAGCAACTTCATATCAACAACATACACCAAGAGAGAACTAAAATCTCTTCTCACAAAGAAGGCAGCAATAATAAGCACCAGAAAGTAAACCTCCATTTGTAATTCTACTTTGGATTTTAGAACATTGTGAAGTTGTGACTGAAGTCTGCAAGGAGATTTTTTTGAACAAAATTTGCAGAGTTCACTGTGATAGAGGGATCTCAAAGCCTTAACTTAACCTGTTCAATTGTTCTGTTTCTTCCTGAGATTGCTAGCAATGATCCTTTATTGCAACCCAAAATTATTACTGAAAGAGAAAACAAATCAAACCAAAATCCAAGGTCAAAACATTTAAAAATTCAGGGCAAGAGTGAACAAATACAATATTACAATTACATTCTATCCAGTAACCTCAAAATTTTCATTGTAGATTCAGTCCTGATCTATGAGAGTTTTACTTGAATGAATATCTAGGGGTTTTTTTTTGTCCTAACTTGTCATGGAGAAAATAAATATGTTCTTATTAACACTGTGTTAGCTTCATGATCTCCAGTGTATTTAATGCTGCCTGCATGAGTTCAGCAGTGTATAGTGTATGGTCCTCTCTTTTCAGTTATGACTTTTCTGAGTTCTGGGTCATTTTAATTTTTGCATTTTAGAGAAAGTAATTCAGGAGTCTTTGAGGCTTTTCTGTGGTTTTTTTTTTCCTGTTTTCCACAAGCTTATTGTTTCACTTCCATCAAACCACCTTAAGAAATTCCAAACACACAAGAAATCTTGATGAGGGGAGTTATGTAAGAAGGAAAATTTCTGAAAAAAAGTCTACCACACAGAAAACAACTATACATGAAGCTAGACCTCTGGATAAGGTCTGTATCTTTCAAAATCAGATAGGTACTCTATACAAGGAAGTACACATTTCTGGATTTCATATATGTAAATCAACTTTCACCATAATTGGATCATGTCTATTGACTCCATCATTGGCCAATTGTAAGCAAAGTACAAGATAGACTCTTGAAAATACTGATAATTCTGAAACAAGTGGAAACAAACAATAGGACAAAAAATAAAACTGGAACATGAGAAGCATAATTTGTAAATGATTATGATTATGAATCTTATTTCCAAGCACAATCTTAATTTCAACTAGAATATGAAAAATTACTGTTATTATCTTTTTTTGCATCATTGATATCTGATACTGTGAACTGCATTGAACCAAAACACTTCTTTAAAATATTTGTCACTTTTGACAGCTTGATGTGATATGAGAGCAATAAAGGAATGATGAATAAATATTGATTCCAGTTCTAATAAAAGTTGTAATTTTGAATTGGGATGAAATCGCAATTTTCAAAATGGCTTCTTTCTACTAATTTCTTCATCTAATAAGTATGAAAGTAATGACATACATTCCTGTCTTTAAGAAGTCTTGATAGGAGATATAAACACAGTATTAATTGCTCAGTAAAATAATTGGTTTTGATCTTGAAGTCTGACTTTGTGAACTCAAGTTGTATTGATGTTTACTGAATCAATCCATAATTTTCCATTATGTAAAAATCAATCTTAATTTTCCATGACAACAGCAAATGTATATAAAAGCTAGAAACTTTCTCATAGTGATCAAAACTTTCATTTTATTTTCTTAAACAAACTACAATGAGAGGCAGAGGAATAAAGTGCTAAGCAACTATAGATTTCAAGTCTTAAAGTCATCAACAAAATCTTAATTTCAGGAGAAGAAAGAGTAGTACAAGCAAGCTACAAAGACATCAAGCCTTTCTCTGGCTTTTAATCACATTCTAGCTTCCTACAGTCTAAAAAAAATTAGTTTATGAGGACAAGATGTATTCTTGAAAAAGCTTTAGTTTAACAGCTAGAACTAGTGTATTTGTTTAAGTACAATTGCATTTCATACTTTATTTGTTTTCTCTAGGAGTCAGTGCCTTTTATGTTAAGAAAAGCAGAAATAATTTGTGTACATTAACAAGAAATACCTGGATGCTGCATTGTTTATTCCCTTTTTTCTCCAACACTTTTATAGATATATGCAGGTGTGGCAGTGCAGCCAACCATCAGTTCACAATGCCTAGGGGCATATAAGTAAAAATTTCCCTTTGAGTGCATGTGTTAGGAGAAACTTGAAAGAATACAGAGTTCTACATTTGAAAGCAAGGTTTCTTCATGTCAGAGGCTATAGTTTTTGTTGTAGCATAGGTCTTACAATCCTAAGAGAGAGTACAGCCCAGTAACATCATTCAGTTACAAAATGGCACTTTTGGTGCATCTTCTAGCCATTTCTCTGAAAACAACTCTTAATTTGTCTGATGGAAAAAGAATGTTTCTTTGGGGCCTAAATGACTAACCAGGCCATGTAGATGTCATCATTGGTTGCTTTTTTTCAAGGGAAAAGTACAGCAGATAATGGGGAATTAAGACATAAATCCTGTCCAAAAATAAAACTTCAGCTGGAACTAGACCAGCTATGGGTGATCTTGAATGTCATTGGACTAACCTAGCAGAGTGGGGAGATGGTCGTCAAGCAATTGATTTTCACTGGAAGAGGCTTGGCATTTTATAGCCTCACACATTAAGTGCAACTACCTTTCCTTACAATGAAAATGAACATTAAATTAAGAATAGTGAGAGAGACAGATCTGACTCTTTTTCCCAGGGAATTCAATCTGAGACAAGAAAAGCATTTTCTCAGTAGTGTTTCATATAGTCGTGGACTGCTGTTGCAGCTTGCATTCTCATGGTTACAATTGTAGGAGCGTTTATATTGACCCTGAAATGAATAGCATAATCTGAAAATTTGCTGATAGTTTATTACCCCAGTGTATTTTACAGATCCCCCTGTGGATCTTGTCTTCTACTAAATGACATTTAAAAGGCATCAAAATGCAATCACATGGCTCAGTCTAATGGCTAAAAAAGTTTTAAGTGTATTTTTGGGTTTGCACTTTTAGGTGTTCTACACAAATTTTCTACCACATGCTCCAGTAAACAACAGAGATGTTTTGAACCTGGAAAAAAAGACTTAATTTCAGAAGGTGAATTTAACTTGATCCTTTATATTTCCTGTGACCTCATAATATAAAAGTACAACCATAATCACATAGATCAAGTTTAATTTTGAAATTGATTGTTACTATTCATCTTGAAATTGAAGCCAAAGTCTTGCCTTCTCAGACTCATGAACTGTATTCTTGTATACCAAAACTGCAATATGCATATTTGATGGCAGTGACAATTATCAGGAACAAAACATTAAAATATTTAAATATATTATTTATATGGCTACTTTGTTCTTTGATATTTTTCCAAGAATCCTCATCTAAATTTTAGTTTATTTCATGCAGTTCACAATTAAGTGGATGGCTAATAGCAGATTTGTTTATAAAAAACCAAACTGAATACAAAATCAAGTCCAAGTTAATACTGATAGTACTTGAACATTACATAACTGCCTACACTGACATTTAGATCAATACAGCTTAATAATCTAAAAAATGCAAGTATTGGGTCAAGATCAGCCAAATACTCATCCACCCTCTGTCCCTTTGGCACTAGAATGTTTTTTGTAAGATCATTCTCAGGTGTCAGGGCTGGAAGGCATGTGAATAGGGTAAGAGACATTTCCCACAGATTGTCAGCAGCACTCTGTGGATGCCTACTTTGCTTCACTCACTGGGAGATGACTTTTGTTTGACTGTATAAAACGTGTCTTTTATTTAACCAATTGTAATCTTTCTAGAGCTGCAGATGTAACTAGATGTCACAGCACCCAGTTCACTGTCAGGATGTTAGGAAACTTTCATGACTATGAATGCATGCAGCCTCGGTGTGTGTTTTGTGGACTGGAGTATAAAAAGAACGATGTTACTTTTCTGCTGTGAAGAAAATATGCTTGGCTTCTTTCTGGCAGCCAGTGAGGGACTTGGCTACTCCAGGGAACAAGCAGCAGGGGCAGACTTTTACATGTTTGCTGGAGCCATGTAAATCTGACTGAACTTGCAGTATTCTGGAGAGCTGTGAAACTAAAGATTCTCAGTCTGTGAACTTCCTGAGTGGAATTTGTTATTAAATTACATTCATGAAAGATACACTTTTAATTACCATAACTTTAAATCATCCTTTGTTGTTGAATCAAACATGCATACATTGACAACTCAGAGATGTTAAATCTGCTGAACTGTCTTATACTTAAATCTGCATTCATATTCCAACTATTTTTTTTAAACAATTCTGAAGTTTTAAGGAATATCTTATGAAAAGAGAAGCCATCTGAAAATGCATTAATGAAAGATTTCAAAACATTTTCCAAGAAGGGAGGTGATGATATAAAAAGTCAGCAGGGAACAGTAACACTTGCATCTCCATTTCTTTATTCTTTCCCAAAGCTCACTTGATTTAGCTGCAGCATCCGTGCTTATGCTGCTTTTTGCTCATTCACTTGTTCATTCACTACCAACAAGGGACCAGTTCTCCAAAACTGAATATGTGGGACAAGTGCTGAAATTTCTATTGCATGCATTCACTTGGCTGAAAATGTATGCATATGTGCAATGTAAAATTTAATGATTGTGCTACATATTTAAGTGTTAGCAAAATACACCACCTGCCTCCCCCCATACAGTATTTGATGGCTTACACACTGCTATTCTTGTATTTCCTAAAACACTCTTTATAAATACTTTTTAATCACAAAATAAAATTGAGCAATAATCACTTGAGCATCTGAAATAGTTGGCCTTATTTTGCTGTCATTGACTTTACGTAATCATTCCTGGTTTACTCTAATATGACATTAGTAGCAAACCAATTATGTTTCATGTTTTTTTTCATTTTCCTTTCAGAACTACAAATGGTTTCCAATAAAGTAACTTGTTTTATATTAGATGAAATATATACACAATACAGAATACTTCAAACAAAAATTACTAAATGCATATGTTAATGTATGGGTGTAAATTGCAATCAATTCCATTATTGTGAATCCTGCGCCCTTCCAGACAAGTCCTTTTAAGGAAGCTTGATTAAAATATAGTGTTTGCATGTCCTATTATCTTCAGTTTCTATTCAACACAACTAGTATGAAAAATATTTATTATAATATACATTACATCTCTTGCAACATCGATTTGCCACAACAAACATTTGGCAAATGCCTGTCTAGGACCATGGAATTGTAGAATCATAGAATAGTTTGGGTTGGAAGGAACCTTTAAAGGTCATCTAGTCCATCCCCCCCGAAATGAGCAGGGACATCTTCAATTAGATGAGATTGCTCAGAGTCTTAAACAAACTGACATTGAGTGTTTCCAGGATTGGGTCATCTACCACGTCTCTGGGCAACTTATTCCAGTGTTTCACCACCCTCACTGTAAAAAATTTCTTCCTTGTACCTGTTTTGAATCTACCCTCTTTTAGTTTGAAACAGTTACCCCTTGTCCTATCAGTACAGGCCCTATAAAAAATCTGTCCTCATCTTTCTTACAGGCCCTCTTAAAATATTGAGACGCCGTAATAAGTTCTTCCCAAAGCTTTTGCTTCTCCAGGCTAAACAACACCAACTCTCTCATCCTTTCCTCATAGAAGAAGTGTCCTATCTCTCTGATCATTTTTGTCGCCCTCCTCTGGGAGGTCCCTGCCTTGCGGTCCATCCACTTGAGAGGTGTGGGAAGAGAGATTGTCACTGAAGACTGAGGTAAAAATGTTGTTACATAATTCAGCCTTCTCCTTGTCTACTGTTACAAGTTTTCCAGTCTTGCTCATCAGGTCGTTATGATTTCTTTGACCTTCCTTTTCTGGCTGATGTACCTGTAGAAGTCCTTATTATTATTCTTTGCACCCCTTGCCAAGTTCAGGTCCAGCACACCCTGGCCTTCTTGACCCCATACATAAACAACCGGTGCAACGTTGTTATACTCTTGCCAGGATACCTGTCCCTTCTTCCACTGCCTGTGTATTTCCTTCTTGCCCTTTAGTTTAAGCAGCAGGTCTTGACTCAGCCATGTCAGTCACTGGTCATCCTTTCCTGATCTCTTACACCTGGGGATCAAGAGCTCTTGCACTTTATGGAAAACATCCTTAAATATCTGCCAGTTTTGCTCTGCTCCTTTGTCTCTGAGGTCATTTTCCCAGTGCGTCTTATTGCCTAACTCACTGAGCAGCTGGAATGTTTCAAGCCTTAACACTTAACATTTCTTACATAGGATGTACAAGGCTATATGAATTGATAAGAAATTTACATCTATGCTAGTGAGCTTCCATTCAATGTAGCAAGATAGTAGTTTAAATATACTGATAACAAGGAAATTTATTTGATACAGTGACATCCTTGACTCATAAGCTATCAAAGGGAGAAATGAATTTTTTAAATCTTTACATTTAAACATTATGCATAATTAATATATTGCTTATATAGTTTTGATATGGAAAAACAATCACAGAGAACAATACAAAAGACTCTGGGAAAATACTGTCATCACTGGAGACCAACATGGCATGCTCATTATTCATTCTTGTTTTGTAGAAGAAGTGTGCATAGTGAGGGATAGGAAGCTTAAAGGAAGGTAGTCCTAGGCATTGACATTATACAGCTTAGGTCTTACTAGTTTCTGTGGTGTTACACAGATGGGATTTCCTACTACTTTAACTCCTTCCCCATACTGCTCTCCATTCATTTCATAGTGCCTGGATGTTGTCTGGAAAAGCATGTATTTCTACCATGTGCTCTTGGCAGACCCACTATCAACTTTACTTCCACCTCTCAGCCACCTGCACCGTGCACACACATAATGCAAATTAACTGTTGGGCAAGGGCACAGTTATTTAGGAAGATGCTTCTTGAAGCTGCTTACTGAAGGTGAAATTCTAACCAGAAAAAGCCAGCCCCAAAATTTTTCTGTGATTAATTAATTAATTAATTAATTAATTTTCCAGTGATAATATGTTAGTGAGCTGTCTGTTCTGAAAAAAATACTCTTATATTCTCATGCCCTTTCAGAAGCAAACTGATACTCAGAGAAGCTTATTTGGCAGTCTTAGAATATGAAAAAAATATTCTGGGGAAATAGTTAAATGTTGAAACTGTATTATAATAATATGAATAGTGTTTAAATACATAAATACCACTATACAGGACATCACTGTATATGTTTAACATTAGCGAGTTATGGAAATCTTGAGATATAAAAACAATAAAGTAAAATTAATTAAAAAGAAATCCCACAGTGAGGGATCCTACTACAACAAAATTTGTCACTGTATAATAAAAAAAGTAGTTGCACCCTGTTGCTTTTTGCCTTAGTTGTAATTTAGGGCCGCCATGCGTATATTTAAGAAGTGAATTTGACAGTGCAAGGTCATATGCCTTTATTTCACATGCAGAATATATTTTAAAAGAGCTGGGTACTGTATCAAAGGTAAAATCTAAAAAGATATGTAAATATTATTTTATCATCAAGATACATAAAAGAAACTAGAACAGCATTGATATGAGTGTTTAGGAACTGTATGAGTATTTATTTCTATCCTGCACACACCTGTAACAATGCTGGATGTAGTTCAAAACTTTGTTTACATTAATGAAACTATTTCTTTACTCCACAGCTGTCCTGTGCAATAAGGAAAATGAATATTCTCTAACATGTTTAGAATTCTGCTGTGCTGCTCCTGGTGGCTCCTAATTTTACTAGAGGCACAGTTCCTGAATGCCTCAGCTCATTACAGAGACAAATATCAGTCAGTGACAGGTAACTTTTCATTCTAACGCATTTATGCCACTGATGTCTGTGCTTCAGAGATATTCCATTTTGCACCTGAAATTAGTTTCTGTGTTACAGCTACAAAGTGTGATAAAAAAAGATACTGTAATTTAGATAAACCCCACTAAATGGCTCAACTGAAACAAAGCTGAAAATGAAGGTATAAATGGCTGAAGTGATTAAGACTGTCAAGTTCTCCCAGGCCCTGTTAGAGAATGAAATAACTGATGGATTATTATTTATCCCTGAATGTGAGTTTTGGGGATTTAATTAAAGATGTTCTATTATATTTTTCAAAGCCTATTTGAGGCTGTAAATCAAAAACTGCAGTAACAGAATGTGCTATTGTTAATGGAAAAATGGATAACTAGGCACTTCAGAGATGTCCATCTTTTAAACTCTTTAATTTTGCTGCTTGGATTTTTTCCTTTATAGGAGTCAAAGAAATGTGTGATTTTAAAAATGCCAGACTTCTCATGAAAAAGACTTGTGAATAAATCTTCTCTAGGTATTATGAATACAACTTTGCTCACTGACCACTATTGTTACCATAAAAAAGAAAGTATAGAAATGTATCTTAAAATAAAAAAGATCTTTACAATACACACATGTTCAGTAGCGGAAAATATGATCACAAAACAGCTATTAGTAAAAGAGGAAATTTCCTGCAGAATTTACAGTGCTCCCATTAGTGAAGTTCTTCAACAGATGAGGAAAATATAAATACAAGTGCTGCTATAGAACACCAAAAAGAGAGAACACCACATTCCAAAAAGAGAATGGGCAGCGCTTTCCAGTGGAGTAGAAATAGAAATAAAAGTTTTGCCTAAGTCTATGGATCACAAAAAATATTTTTCACAGTGTTTATATATACAATAACTGATAAAAATAAGGTGAAAGGCAGTTGAAAACCAATGGCAAACTCTCTTTTTAGGTTAGCTAAACTATGATAAAAAAAGACAAAACCAAGCTAACCAGCACTCAGTTGAAATCCTGATGTCCTAATTAGAGTCCAGAGGAGGGCAGATTAATAACTGTTATATCAGACAGGAAGTTAAACCTCTCAGTGCAGCTCATTCAGTGATCCAGGTGAGAGGAGTAGGGGGAGTTTGCCTTTTGTGAGAGGTCTGTAACCTCTTGAAAAGAACCCACATGAAGGCCTTTATCCACTAAAATATCTCAATGCACAAGGAGTTAAGCTTCAAGCAGGGACCAATGGCATACTTCAAATTTAAACTCTGCTATGATAGGAGCATAATTTGTGTTATTTTGAAGACAAGCTGAGATACACTTGATATAAATCTAATACAATTTTTGAATGGAAATAAAAGGTACTGTGATGGTGACAGTATCTGGCTTCTCATTGTAATTTTAATTCTCATTTGATAGAAATTCTAATTGTCATTCATACAATAGAAAGCAGAATGAACAATAGAGCCTTTCAATTCACTTAAAATATGTAAGACTCTATTTAATGTGTCTGACTAATATTACTAGTGCCTGTTGAAAAAATACACCTATTGGAAAAATTTTGTTTGAATATTAAAGCAAATATTGGTGCTATTTTACATAAATCACATATGCTCCTCAAGTATTTTTACATAAATATCATATGCCCCTTACCATTACTTTGACTGCCGCAAGGACCAAAACCTGTGAGGATGTTCAAGGGAAGTAAAAAAAACCCAACACCTCAAAAAAAGCGTTGTCAGGAACTCTCAATCAGAGAAAGTTTTCATGTCAATTTAAATTAGATTGATGACCCTTAGTTTTCTTGCACCATGAAGTAACATAAAAGACGAATAAAATATGAAGAGATTATAATCCAGTGAGTGTTGTCTCAATTAGGACATGACTGGGTGAGCTGTGGCCCAGGCTGGTTTACACTGCTTTAGCAATGATCCAGGGGCCAAGTGACCACTGCTGAAAATGTTGGAGCTCCAGCTCCATGGGTGCTGTATCTGGACAAGTCCTCAGGAACACTGGAAATAAACTAGGAAGGCTGCTTATATAGCAATGTTAACTGCATCATCAGTGAGACTTTTCTATGCTAATTTGAACAGCAAATTTTAAACAACAAATTTTTACAGTAACAATGTGAAAATTGTGTTTGTATTTTGAAACTGGACCAGTAATAACTGAATTTAATTATATTGCTAAATTTGTTGTCAGTTACTGTTAGTTCAACTTACAACAGGTCTTGTCTTATAATATGTGGTGAGTTCCCTTTTGCCAATGACAAGATTTTGAGTGTAACAACATGTAGGCATAAGGGGCAGATGGAACTGGAAAGCATTGCCAACTGCTGTCCTGAAAAAAGGGTGCTGATAAATACTAACTCAGTGTAAGGGCCCCAAGTGCATTTCTTCTTGTTCTGGGACTTTGGTTGCCTGGGATCAGGGCCAGATGAAATAATAATGAAGGTGTCTGACCTTGAAAAGAGCTCTTCCAAAAAATCTTTGTTAAGAACCACAGAATCATAGAATCATTCAGGTTGGAAAAGACCCTTGGGATCATCGAGTCCAATCATCAGCCCTACTCCACAACGTCCTCTCCTACACCATATCCCCCAACATCTCATCCAAACGACCCTTAAACATATCCAGGGATGGTGACTCCACCACCTCCCTGGGCAGCCTGTTCCACTGTCTGACCCCTCTTTCTGTGAAAAATTTTTTCCTAATGTCCAGTCTAAACCTCCCCTGTTGCAGTTTAAAGCCATTCCCTCTTGTTCTGTCACTAATCACCTGTGAGAAGAGACCAGCACCAACCTCTCCATGATGTCATTTCAGGTAGCTGTAGAGAGTGATGAGGTCTCCCCTCAGCCTTCTCTTCCTCAAACTAAACAGTCCCAGCTCCTTCAATCACTCCTCATAGGATTTATTCTCCAGGACCTTCTCCAGCTTCGTTGCCCTCCTCTGCACTCGCTCCAGTACCTCAATATCTCTCTCATATTGAGGTGCCCAAAACTGGACACACTACTCCAGGTGTGGCCTCACCAGGACAGAGTACAGGGGGACTATCACCTCCCTACTTCTGCTGGTCACACTATTTCTAATACAAGCCAGGATGCCATTGGCTTTCTTGGCCACCTGGGCACACTGCCGGCTCATGTTCAGCTGCTTGTCATTTAGAACCCCCAGATCCCTCTCTTCCAGCCACACCTCCCCAAGCCTGTAGCGATGCGTGGGGTTGTTGTGGCCCAAGTGCAGGACTTGGCACTTGGCCTTGTTGAAGCTCATCCCGCTGATGTTGACCCACCGATTCAATCTATCCAAGTCTCTCTGTAGAGCCTCCCTATCTTCATGCAGGTCGACACTCCCACTTAACTTGGTGTCATCTGCGAACTTACTGATGATACACTCTATGTCCTTATCAAGATCATCAATAAAGATGTTGAACAGAAATGGTCCCCACACTGAGCCCTGAGGAACACCACTTGTGACCAGCCGCCAACTGTATTTAGCTCCATTGACCACCACTCTCTGGGACCGTCCATCCAGCCAGTGCTTGATCCAGCAGACCGTTCGTTCATCCAGGCCATGGGCAGCCAGTTTTTCTATGAGAATTCTCTGGGGAACTGTGTCGAATGCTTTTCGAAAATCCAGGTAGACAATGTCCACAGCTTTTCCCTCGTCCAATAGTCGGGTCATTTTGTCATAGAAGGAGATCAGGTTTGTCAGGCAGGACCTGCCTTTCATAAACCTATGCTGACTAGGCCTGATCCCCTGGTTGTCCATTATATGACTTTTAATGGCACTCGAGATGACCTGCTCCATGACTTTCCCTGGTACAGAGGTCTGTCATTTCCTGGATCCTCCTGTCATAGTTGCTACCCTCCAGTTCAATGGGACCTCCCCAGTTAGCCATGATTTCAGGTAAATCATGGAAAGTGGCTTGGCGAGCACATCTGCCAACTCTTTCAGTGCCCTTGGGTGTAACCCATCCGGTCCCACAGACTTGTGTGCATCCAAGTGGTGTAGCAGGTCTCTGACCACGTCCTCTTTAATTGTGGTGACCTCATTCTGCTTCCCCTCCCCATCTCCTAGCTCATGAGGCTGGGCGTCCAGGGAACAGCCAGTTCCACTCCTAAAGACTGAGGCAAAGTAGGCGTTGAGCACCTCAGCCTTTTCCTCATCCTCAGTTACCGTGTTTCCCTCTGCATCCAGAAAAGGAGGGAGATTTTCCCTAATCCTCTTTTTGTTGTTAATGAATTTGTAGAAACATTTTTTATTATCCTTAACAGCTGTAGCCAAGTTGAGCTCTAGCTGCGCTTTGGCTCTCCTAATGTTCTCCCTCCATAACTTCACCACATCTTTATAGCCTGCATGAGAGACCTGCCCCCTTTTCCAAAGGTCATAGATTCTCCTTTTGTTCTTGAGATCCAGCCAAAGGTCCCTGTTTAGCCAGGTTGGTCTCCTTCCCTGCCTGCTTGTTTTTCAGCATGTGGGAACAGCCTGCTCCTGTGCCTTTAAGACTTCTCTTAGAAGCTGTGTTAAGCCTTGTTTTCCTGATCCTTTGCTTGGGAATTGTTTTCAAGGGAAGGCTCCTGCCCTTGTTACCAACTAGAGGGAGATCCTTTGTTGCAGCTGTGTCCATGCCTGGCCTTGTCACCGCTCATCCAGAACCTGGTGCTGATCCAGGGACTTGACCTCTGAGCTGGGACTTGGACCTGACTCATCACTGTGGATGTGCCACATGGTTACAGGGCTGCTGTTGACCCTGGCCACTGCCATACACCAGTTCAGCTGTCCTTGGCCAGATGTAAGGGAACTCTGTCCTGCCTGGCTCACATCTTCCTGTGGGTCTTGGTTGGCCCTACTTTGCAGAGCCATGCCTGCCCTTGCTGTTCCCTGGCACTCAGGTGAAAAAGCAAATCCAGCCAGCAGGAAACTGCTTGCCTCTCCTAAAGCAAGAAATAAGATGCATAGAGCTTGTCAGGCTTTCTGAAAAAATTAGGGTTTAGTTCAGAGTACCCATGTATATAGACCTTTATTTTGTCTTTACGTTGCCTCTATTTTTAAGTAACTTTGGAATAAATTAATAACCAATTTATTTTTAAGAAGTTGGGTTAAATCCTTTGGTAACCTGGAAGAAAACCATTTACGGATGCCAAACCCTTGTGATTTTTAAGGCCTGAATGACCTCTGCCACTCTGAGGTTCATTCTGGCAGATAAAAAAGATAAAAGTAATCAATTTTGTCCCCCAAACTGATACAGCTGTGTTGGGACAAAATACTCAGAAGTCCGATGTGCCCTGTTCATCAAGAGTGATATTATTAGAATTATTTCAACAATGTATTTATTATTAGGCCTTCCATGGGTTCTGCAAGCTCTGATTTATATAGCATGAGCAAGGACACAATCCTGAATGCAAACTACAATCCAATAAATAAATAAATAAGGATATGGTAGTTGTGCAGATCAAACCACTAAACTTTTTCATTCAGATTATCATGAACCTCCTGATATAACCTTGTAATAAATGTGAAGAGCAACAGAAAAAGACTCAGGATATTTTCAGCTAAATTTTATTCATCTTTCATGAGTATATATTCTGAATACTGCTAAAATGTCCAATGAACTGAAATGAGGTTACTCAAAGAATAGATAATATAATTCTGAACAAACATCTTTCATTCAAACCGAAACAAGAACGGTTCCGGAGAAGTTTAACCATTCTATTATGTATGGACCTGCCATGTAGCCATATTAATGCATAGGAGGTTAATGCATAGACTTTTTACCTTTCTGGGAACAGGGAACTATGTATTAGGAATTTACAGTACACTAAAACCCAAAACAAACAAAAAACCCAAAGACAGAAAACACTACATGCTGGCAAGGAAGTATGCAGCATGCAGACAGTATTTCACAACTGCTTACTCATTATCTAGCATAATATGAGACATATGTTAATGTAAAAAGTAAGTATGCATAAAATTATGGACTTTGTATGCAATCCTACCTTTTTACTTTTCTTTTACAACTGTGGTGAAGTCAACATTTTACAAAAAAAATCTTATAGTTGGTAAAAACAAGACATTGTTGATGGAAAGAGGCACACAACAATCAAAGACTAACATCAGATCATATAAAAATCCAAATTGTTTATGTGTAGAATATTATTTTGTAGATATATTTCATTGATCTTCTTTTGAATGTTTATCGTAGAAGACCGTGTGATACATGCCTAGTCTAAAAAATTTTGGTATTTGTAGTTGTTATTGTTCTGGTCATTCTAAAGGGATTGCTTTGATAAAAGACTAAGTTATTTTTATTAGAAAGAAAAACCATAATTAAACCTTGGTAAACTTACATGATGACTGATTTCTTCCTCTATTAATCATCAGTCTCTAGTGGTCATATTAGATCAGTAAGATGTGTTCATAAGAGACGGTTTCTCCAACGTGAAAAGATTTTGGTATTTTTTATAGTACTATCAAACAAATATAATATAAATCACTCAAAACCAGCATAGCTGTAAGTTGTATCAGTAGCATAAAAATGGCAACTAGCTTCTCAAATTAACTATTTAAATGTGCATTATTCTCCTTCAAGCAGAACTCTCAGGAGCACTTAGTACTAACTTAATGCTGCTTCACTGAGCATAAGGATGCCTCCATGGGAGCACTGGTAAGGTGGACTTAAGCACTTTTGCAAAGCCTATGCTACAGCTTATTAGAAAATATCCTGCCAAAGCATACAGCAAACCCAAAGCTCTATGTAATAGACAAATGTTTCAAAGACTCCTCAGCCCTAGGGAACTTTTCTAATCATCTTGTCTGAACTTCTACATACCACCAAATAATTCAATTAATTACTTCCTGTATTAAGCCATTGTCTTCCAATTAAGGTGTAGAAACTTATTTTGTTAGAAAGCCCCCTGGTCTTGGTTGAAAGACTAGTTTCTGGTACTGTATTCCCTATTCCTTAGTAAACTGTTACAGGGTAAAAATTCCCAACAGGTCTGTTGATAAGTAAATTTTGATACAGGTCTTTTTCTGTCAACTAGGCTATCTAAACCACAAATTGTGGAACTTTTTTTCTGAACAGTTTCCACATAAGCTCCCTTTACTAAAGGTAATGCTACAAAACCACTTAGAAATGATCATATTAGTATTTTGTTTGTTTATAACATACCTTCCATAATTTTGTTACATCATTTCAGATAATATCATTTCAGAAATCTTGGTGTTTTATGGTTTTATATGATTTTACCCCACATAAAGCATGAGCTAAAAGCCTTTATAAAGTGTTATCAATGAAAATAGATGCAACACAAAATACAGCTGCCTTTTATCTCACTGATTAGCATGATGACACTTCTGATGCTGATACCTAAGTCCTCACTTTTGTTTAAAAACAAATACCAAAAATTATCTTTTTTTCAGTCCTAATATGCACGTGTATATGAAGCATGCATTAATGGTGAATGAAATTTGTGCACAAAGAAAAAAAAAATCACAGTAATTCAAAAGTGACTACTTCAAACTCCTTTTCTAAAAATGCCAAGATTTTCACAATGGCATCTGCATGACTTCTTGGAAGGGTGGAAGAGAAATTTGGCTACATCACTAGCTAGTGAAGAGATTGACATGTCTTGTATAACAGGCTACTCTCTTTTTATGAACCTTTCATGAAAATATTGCATGCAGAAATGCACTACATAAAATAAGACAGCTGCAAAGTCAGGGTACAAAATTTAAGATTCCCAGTATGTTTCTACTTCAAAGTAAGCTTTGTATGAGAGAGAGTATCCTTTCTTAAACTGACTATATAATTGGAGAAAAGATAAAAATATACTTTTTACCCACATATTCAGAAGCTTGTTTATTTTTCTAAAAACATATCAGGCATGAAAAAAGTTTGCATGCTTTAAAGGTTTTCTGTTTATTTCCAACTTTTATTAGTTGAACTTAAGAAAGTTAAATATTCAGTATTTTCCAGTGTTATTCGCTATACTTCATTACTGAAAATTATTCAAATTTTGCTCTAAAAGCAGAATCATAAAAGCAGAATCATAAAGCAGAATCCATTTTACACAAGGGAAACTGAGGCAGAGAGATTACAGACAAAATTATAAAGTACCAGTTATTTTTGTGTGATCAATTTTTGATGTCCAGGGGTTTATTTTTCATCATAATTAGGGCTGTATAGCTCTTTATAGGCTCAGAGCTGAGGTCTCACTAAACACTGTTGTAGGTGAGATGGCTCACATTTCTGCAAATTATACTCTAAAAGTCTCATAATGTCAGTCAAAAGATAAGGAATCAGTGACCCTTTGAAAAAAGTGTGATATAAAAGACATGAGTATCTAACTGAGTGGTATTCACAGCAGATGCATATACACATGCTGTACCAATATTAAATTTGGGCTTTACAGGAAACCTGAACTGACTTTTTCCAAATTTTGGGGCTTGATTTTACATGAATGACATATTACAAGTAATACATTTTAGAATGTATTAAACATATCTAAATCTGGGAGAAAACATCTGTGCCTGCCTTGCTTGCCTTTTAATCATGGATGTTTTTTCTCTCAAGGCTTTCTAGCCCTCAAACACTTTCAGAAGTTTTAGACAGCTGTTACATATTTAAATGCAATCTGGTGATATAAAAACCCACTTCCTCTACTTCCAACAAAGGGCTAATTTTGTCCAGATTTATTCTCAGTTAAGGTCAAGACTCAACCCTACATTTCAATAGGTACAGAAACTTTTGTTTTGCTCTAGGAGATCAAGAAATTGAACTTTTCTTCCCTAGAGGCCCTGAAAGGTTCTTAGATCATACTGTGTGTGCAAAAAATAATAAAATTCATATATATTTTACTTCATATAAAACTATTTAAAATCATTGTTGAAGCTCTTATGTTGCATTCAAATTTCTGTGTCATTGGATCCACAATAGTCCACTCTTGCCAAAGTTGGCAATAGTAGTTCCATCCTTGAGTTTTTCAGAAAGGTAGGTTTCTCTGGTAATTAAGGCAAAAAAGAAATTTGCTTTATAATTTTACATTTTATTTGAAGACTATATATTATTTTTGTATGCAATAAATTGTATAGGAAATGAATAGATTTGATGAAGTGTCAGGTCTTTTCACTGGACAATTTAACTTCCACAAATTTGGGTTGATGTATGCATTTCATTTGCTGAAGAACATTAATGAACAACACATGATTGCTATTGTTTGAAACATCCTAATACTTCTATTAATTTGCTAGGTATTCAAAAAACCTTAGGTACTCCAAAGAGAAAATGTATTTTAGTTGGGTTAACAATCATTTCCTAGGGTAAGACAAAAAAGGAAAAGAAAGTGATGAGGTTTTTTTCTTTTATTTCTGAGCTTTCTGCCTATTTTAAGAGAAACACTTAATTTGTGGATTCTGAATATATCACCACACAGAAAAAGAGAGAGGGGATAAACCAGAGAGTACGGCTGTACATGCAGTCACACTGCATCTTCAATGGGTATGCCTTTTACAGGTTGTAGAATAAACTTAAATCCATGATTTCACTTCTTCGGCCTACCCTGTCTTCTTTAAAGTTTTTACTGTTTTGTCTTCCATATCCTACATATCATTGCCTATCCCATTTTATTTCTATAAAATCATTACTATTGAAAAATTACATGTATGTCTACACAATCTCTTCCTGTAACACATTTGGTGCACAAATTTTACAGACTTAAAGGTTTATATGCCAAATAAAAGCAGGAGATAAAACAAAAGTAGGAGAGAAACTGCAAAGTTTGGATAGTAAGAGGCAAGAATACCTGCAGAAAACTTCATTAAAAAAGAAAATAAGTGTCCTGGAGGTAGTTTTCTTTCCTGTGAATCACCACATCTTCAAAAGCTTAAGGACACAAACTTAGAGAAGCTTTGTTTATAGCTGAGCAAGTCTAAGTTCTCTAAGTCATTGAAATATAGGAAAGTCTATCTGACTTTGCCAGAAAATCTGGTATGTTGAAATATATCAGGGGAATATATTTAACAGGTTTGTTTTTTTTTTTCTATGACACCTTTCAACACCAATAATACTAATGTCAGTCTTCAGAAATTAAAAATATGCACATTAATAAACTACAAAAGCATATTTTCATATAATTTACAAATAAATCAGTTTTCAACTTTCTAACTTCAGGGATTTCTTTGCTAGAGCAGTCTAGAAATGGTTAAACTTGAAAATACCAAAGGAATGATTTTTATAGACCAATTTCTATGGATAATCAATAGATCTAAATAAATATTTTTAATATTTTTTTCCATTAAGATTACTTAATATACATGTGGAAGACAAATGTTTGACAATGATGCAATAATTACTAGTTGTTGATCAGTAGCAGAGAGATTGTTGTGATATAAGAATTGGAATGGTATATGAAGTAATACACACTGTGATTAACTCAGATTGTAAATGATAACCTCATTAACCTCATGATTAGATGATAATCTGATAATCTCAGCTAATACATCTCTAACAGAAAAATATGAGTCCGAGATCTTGGGTTCATTGGGATTTACCCATTGTATTTTAGTTAAAGTTGCAATTTCTGTTTCAGGTCCTTTAGAGTTATCAAAATAAAATTATACTGTTAAATAAAACAATAATGTTAATTGAAATCATGTAAAAAAGGAGACTTTTCTTACAACCATGTATTAAAAAGCTAATAAACATTTGATCACCTTTTTGGAAATAAAAGTGAATGAAGAGTCAGAGAAAAATTTTCACTGCAACATGAGTTTGAAAAATTGGGATGATGGGAGGATTATAGGATTATGTGTCAAAAACTGGGTCTTTAGTTATCAAGCATATCCCACGTTTGTCACAAGATAGAATTTAATGACTAGGATCCATATACAATGAAGTATTTTTCCATCCAGAAAGTGACACATGAGGAAATAGGTACTAGTTTATGCAGAAGATACTGGATCATATTATCATCCTTAGACTTTTCAAAACACTGGCTACATTAAGTTCATAACTAGGCTCCCTTCAACTACAAATATAGATTTATATGGAGAGCTTTAAACTTGATTTAGCAGGGGAAGGAAATGGAGTTTTGAGCAACTGAAAAGTGCCAAGGCCTGATGATGTATTGGGAATCAACAGGTAAATAACCTGTGAAATGCCTCAAAGGAATTAGTGTGTTTTTTGCTAAAAAGGTGACACAGTTTCTCTATACAATATATACAAAGTGTCTCTACTACTGTATTCAAAGTGTCTCTTTACCAATGCATGCAGCATAGCTAACAAGCAGGAGGAGCTGGAAATCACTGTGCAGCAAGGAAGCTATGACCTGATCACTATCACTGAAATTTAGTGGGATGGATCACATGACTGGTGCATGGCAATCGATGGCTATAAACTGCTCAGAAGGGAGAGGCAAGGAAGAAGGCATGGAGAGGTTGCCCTCTATGTAAAAGAAATGGGCTGACTGCACAGAGCTGTCTTTGAAAAACAGAGATGAGCATGTTTAGAATTTATGGATAAAAATTACATGCCAAGACAACACAGGAAACCTCATGGTTGGTGGTTAGTACATGTCACCTGACCAAGGGGAGCTTGTTGATAAAGTGTTCTTCAGCTACAGCAATTATCATGCTTGTAGGCTTTGATCCTGCTGGGGTACTCCAATCACCCTGATGCCTGTCAGACACAGCAAACTGCAGGTGGTTCAGAAGACTTGGAGTGTGTTGAGGATAATTTCTTAATCCAGGTGGTACGCAGTTCAGCCAGAGGAAAAGTGTTACAGTACCTGTTGCTCACCAAAATAGAAGAACTAATTAGAGAGGTCAAGATTGGTGGCAGCTTGGGTTGCAGTGATCATGCCTTGGTGGAATTCAGTCTTAAGGGATATGGGCGTGTTGAAGAGTAGAGTCAGGACACTGAATTTTAGGACAGCAAACTTTCAGTTGTTTAAGGAATTACTGAATGGGATCCCCTGGGAAACTGCCCTCAGGGAGAAAGGAGTTGAACAGAGCTGGAAGCTCTTTAAGGACATTACTCTTAGAGTGAAAGAACTCTCAATTCCCACATGTAAAAAATGAGGCAAGGAAGACAGGAGATGGGCATGGCTGAGTAAAGACCTCCTGGCCAAACTAAAGTGTAAGAAGGAAATGCACAGGTAGTGCAACCAGGGACAAGTAACCTGCAAAGAATTTAGGGACGCTGCTCAGATGTGTAGGACTGAAATCAGAAAAGCTAAGGCACAGCTGCAGCTGAATTTAATGAGAGATGCAAAAAATAATGAGGGCTTTTGCGGGTACTTTGGCCAGAAAAGGAAGATTAAAGAAAATGTATCACCTTTGGTAAATAAGACCCGAGAGCTGGTGACAACCAACATGGAGTTGATTGAGGTGCTCCACACTTTTCTATGCTTCAGGTTTCACTGGTCTCTTTCTACATCTCTCAAGTCTGTGAACCTCAAAAGGTAATGAAGTCCCTACCATTCTAAAAGAAGATCAGCTTCAAGATCACCTTTCCTGGTTTGAGTGAGTGTGGGTGGTTTCTTGGTATCAGGGGAGTGGGTTACAGCAATGCCCCCTGTGAGAAGCTTCTTGAAGCTCCCCCAGCTCCATGTTGGACCTGCCTTTGCACCAAGGCTGGGCCAATTAGCTGCACCTCTGTAATAATATTTAAAGAGGTGGAACCTGGGAGGAGTCATGCGAATTGTTAGGAGAAGTTGGGAGGAGAACATCTGTGTGAACACTGAGGTCAGTGGAAGAAAGGAGGAGGAGGGAGGTGAGGTGTGCTGGAGCAGAGATTCCTCTGTATCCTGTGGTGAGATGGCAGGACCGCCCCCCCCTGCCACCCATGGGTCCACCATGGTTTATGGTGGAGCAGATACCAATTTGTGGCCTGTGAGGGGCCCCACACCAACCCAGGTGACTGCGCCTGAAGAAGGCTGGAGCTGCATGCAAGGAAGCTCCTGCCGCTGTAGTTCAGCACTGGGAGAACTGCAACATGTGGGGGTGACCCACATGCCCATGGGAGTGATTCATGTCAGAAAGTTTGTGGAGGACTGACTCCTGTGAGAGAGGGACTGTACTGGAACAGGGGAGGGAAGCCAGAAGTTTCTCCCACCCCAAGGTGGAAGAAGCAGCAGAACTGGCTGTATCCGCCATTCCCTGCTCCCAGTGCCACTCGGGGAGAGGAGGTAGAGATATCAGGAGATGAGCCCGAGAAGAAGGGAGGGATGGGGAAAGGTGTTTTCAAGTGGTGGTAATGCTTCTCATGGTTCTACTCTGTCTGTTAAGTATTGTTGTTTTTAATGTCTGTATTAAATTTATGTGGGTTTTTTTCCTTCCTCTAATGAGCCTGTCTTTTGTCTGTGCCATAAAGGATGATAACTTGCCCTTATTCAAGTTCCTAGATATTTTGCTTTCCTCCTTCTCCACACTGGGGGTGAAGTGAGGAGTGAGCAGTTGCATGGTGTTCAGTTGCCTTCTGAGCAAAAACCATGGCACACCTGAGGAACCTAAACATACGTAAAGCCACAGGACCCAGTAAGATGCATCCAGGGTCCTGAGGGATCTAGCAGACAAAGTTGCTATCTGCTCTCCATCATATTTGAAAATGTGTAGCAGTCAGACAAAATCCCCAGTGACTGGAAAAAGGAAAACAGGAAAGCTACCGACCAGTCAGCCTCACCTTCATTCCCAGTAAGATCATGGAACAGATCCTCCTGGAAGTTATCTTGAAATGTGGAAGACAGGGAGGTGATTAGAGACAACCAACATGGCTTCCCCAAGGGCAAATCATGCCTGACTAATCTAGTGGCTTTCTATGATGAAGTGACTGCGTCAGTGGACAAGGGAGAAGCTAGAAATCAATTACCTTGACTTCTGTAAGGCCTTTGACACAGTCCCTCACAACATACTTGTCACTAAATTTGAGATATATGGGTTTGATGGATGGACTGTTAGGTCAATATGGAACTGGCTGGATGGCTGCATTCAAAGAGCAGTCAAGGGGTCAATGTCCAAGTGGAAACCAGTAATGAGCAGTGTCACTCAAAAGTCCATATTGGGGCCATAATATCTTCATCAGTGTTGTAGACACTAGGATTGAGTACACCCTCGGCAAGTTTGTAGATGACACCAAACTGAATGTTGCAGTTGATTTGCTAGAGGGAAAGAATGTTGCAGACTTGAGGAGTGGGCCTGTGTGAACCTCATGAAGTTCAACAAGGCCAAGGACAAAGTCCTGCACCTGGGTTGGTGCAACCCCCCATATCAACACAAACTGGGGGATGATGAGATTGAGAGTAGCCCTGTAGAGAAGGATTTCATAGTACTGGTGGATGAAAATCTGGACGTGAGTCAGCAATGTGTACTTGCAGCTCAAAAAGACAACCATATCTTGAGCTGCATCAAAACAGGTATGGTCAGAAGGTTGAGGGAGGAGATTCTCCTCCTTTACTCTGCTCTGCTGAGACCCCACTTGGAGTACTGCATGCAGCTTTGGGACCCCCAGCACAAGGAAGACATGCACCTGCTAGAGTGGGTCCAGAGGTGGACCATGAAAATTCTCAGAGGCTTGCACCAACTCTCCTGTGAAGAATGGCTGAGTGTTTTCCAGTTGTTCAGCCTCAAGTAGAGAAGGCTCCAGGGACATCTTATTGTGGCCTTTCAGTATGAAAAGGAGGTTTATAAGAAAGATAGAAGGACATGTTTTACGAGGGCCTGTAGTGACAGTAGAAGAGGCAATGGTTTTAAACTGAAAGAGGGTAGCTTTAGATTGGACATAAGGAAGATATTTTTTATAAGGGTTGTGAGACACTGGAACACATTGCTTAGAGAAGTTGTGGATGCCTCATCTGCGGAAATGTTCAGTCAGGTTGGATGGGCCTTTCAGCAACCTAATGTAGTGGAAGGTCTCCCTTGTCATATCAGGAGGTTTGGACCAGATGATATTTAAAAGTCCCTTCCATCTAGTGTATATATTGCATAATGTGTTCTCAGAATTAGGTAAATGAGGTTATATGAAACATTAAGTCAAGAAATATTCATCTGGAGTCTCAGATGAGGTCTGCAGTAAAGTTGGCTTGCCCTTCTTTGTAATGCTGGATCTTTTATTTCTGTCATGTATTAGTTTTAGTGAAAATAAGTACACAACAAATCTAAAGTGCAAGTTGATCCATCCAGTTTAAAATGCATAAATAGTACTTGCTGGCATCATTCCATCATTTTTAGTAAAAACTTGTTATAAGAAGTCACAAGCAATTTCCAGGTTATAGGTAGTTCCTATAACCTGAATAACAATTAGCATATATATATATAAAAAAAAAAAACAAACCCAAAAAAACCAACAACATATGAAAATGTCAGAATCTTTTCTTTCCTTTAACCCATTTTAACAGAAAAGACATTCTGTCTTTGTCTCCATTAAGACTTAGGTATTTTGTGTCATAGGACACCTAAGCCTTGTCCTGCACCCAGTGGAACAGCACATACTCTTGAAATTCTGATTCTTTAGATGTTCCAGTTCAGGAAATCCTCTGCAAGACACCATGAAGACACCATGTCTTCCCTGAACATATCCCTGGATTTTCTAGCAAAACAACAAAAATAACACCTAAGAGGATGAAATCCATATCCACAGAACAAAATTAAGAGGCATGGCAGGAACTTATTCTTTCTCAGAGTATGGATGTCAGAATTACTCACATATAAGTTACATCAACTTTAATGTTTAAACATAAAACATCTTCTTTTTGATTATTCCTTGTTTGAAAATAGAGAAAAAAATTAATATGGGATCAGAAAAAACAATTCTTTTTAACACAGTGAACTCTCTCACAATGACCTTGGCATTTTGAAGGAAAAATTTATTCAACAAAAGAAAAAATATCCTGAAGTCTAAACTTAAAAATGGTAATTCATGCACTGATATTGAATAGGACAGCCAGACAGTATTTTCTTGTATTTTAAGCCTGAAATTCAAGTTGCAAAGAAGACATACTCACTTTAGTGAGGATGAAAACTCACCCTGAAGAAAATTACAGTAGCAAATTTTACATTTTAATTCCAATAGCATATCAGGTTTCTTTTCATTTTATACCACTATGGCTACACTATGGGAAACATTATGCTCAGATTAAACAAAAAAGTAAAGGAATTTAACTGCTTCAAGGTGGAAAAATTTTGACATTTACATTACAGAGAAGAACATTTTAAAAGATTCACTGAACTCTGCTTAGTGTGAAAATTACGCCTACCTTGTAAATTTCCTACATATCTATAAAACATTTCAGGTATAATAAAATGGTATTTAGATATCAGTGTAAGTATTGACATTTCCATTTCTTAAAAAACATAGTTTTTAAAAAATGTTTACTTACATATACCTATGTATTTAGCATTTGTAAAAACCTGCTTGAATCTAATGAAAACGTGGTTTAAAAATGTTTATTTAATCCTATCTGTGACTCAGTCTTATTAAGTTTCCACCCACTCCTTTTACTATGGACTATGTTGGTACATGTTTTAAGAAGAGATTTATCACACAGATATGTATACTGTGATTCATTTGTTTATATGTAGATGACAATGTTCTCGTCAGAAGTGGTTTCATAACTTATTCACAATTAGTCAACATGAATTACAAGATAAAACCGTGTGTTATATTACTGTTAAATAAAGTTGTTCAATTCTTTCTAGCCATACTTCCTGTTGGCAAATATTAAATATGTAGTAAGAAAATAAATTCTGCATCACATGAAATGACTGAACAATTGCATATAGAATGATGATTAGTGATGTCGAAACCTTATATAAATGTCAGGCCACAGAAACATAACATTTTTTTGAAAAGGCTCTCACTTGGGTCAGTTGCAAGGTAAGATAAGTAACTCCCATACAGTCCTTAAAAGAAAAACAGTAAAGCAAAGAAACTTTTTTTTTATGCATGAACATTCTTCCTTACCAAGTTTGAGTGCAGAATGAACATGTGCTAACTTTCTAAAATAGAAATGTTTCTTAACTAGTGATAATGATAATCTATTATGTCAGGTTTGTCTTCAGTATGGAAAATGATGTGTAATGCTACAGCTTACCATCATGGGAAATTCAGTAAAATAAGCTTGTTATATGATACTTCATACAGTAACTAAAGGACATACTTAATCTATGATGTTTACTGAATAGAGAGGCTAGTGATTACAAGTGATTTTGCTTCTTGTTTCAATCTTAAGAAATCAAAATACACATATTGCTGTGGATTGAAGCAAATGTGCACAGTATTATTAGGGGAATAATACTGGAAATTAGGAAAATATGTTTTGAGACTGTTAATGAAGCAGGGATCCATTCTGCCACTATTAAGACTAGACGCAGACGAAGGAGTTCTACATCTAAACTTTTTGTATTTTCTTGCCTACTTGAGACAAAACTGAAGTAGACACTCCCTGTAATGTACTGCTTCATAGTTTTGCTTTTGATCCATTTTCACCTGCTGCTAGATATATCTCACAGCTACTGGACAGGAACACTTAATATCACAGACAGCAAATTCAATTTCAAGAACACTGTTGCAGCAACAATGGTGAGCAGAACAGCAAACAAGAATAGGAAATACAATTGTTAAACATTTTCTCTCCTTCAAGAGAAAATTTGCTATTTACTGAATTATCCACAGGTCTGCCCCATTATTCATAATAAAAATACTTGGCCGTTATTTGTAACTTGAGTCTATGTAACCTAGAAAAATTTTAAGGGACATTGTTATGTTTAATCTAGTGTCATAAATAAGCCCTAAGTATGAGCCAAAACACTAAACTGCGGCTCCTGAAACACATAACCCAGAAAAAAAGATCATCTGTGTACTAAGGAACATTAGTACAGTGCAGAAAAGAACATGGATTCTATAGCTACAATGCTCCAAAGAAGTCAGAAGTTTCTTATAAGAAAACAGGGCTGTGATTTGTCTTATTGTTGTCATTAATGCACTTAATACTTTTTTAACCATTAGGCTGAACCATGGGACTGTGCTTTGATGACTTTTTAAATGTCATTCAGTAGAAGAGAAAACCCACAGAGGGATCTGTGCGTGGCAATGAGGGAGAAAAGACTAGTGTAAATTTCTTATTTTAGATAAATCATAAGGGTTTGGAGGCAGGACAAGAAAAACATGCAGAGACCACTCTTTAGTATTGTAGAGAAGAAACAGCTAAGACAAGTGTCAGGATTTTGAACTGAGGACAAAAAAAAAAGAATATGTTTAATTTATGAGGAACTCAGAAATAGGTTAGAAAAAAAGGCATGAGAAGCAATGTTAAGCTGCCAGCTCATGATTTTTTAGGAGATAAGGCAGAATGGTGAAAAGAATTAGAGAAAAAGGCAAAGCAGCTTATCACAAGGCAGATCTTGTATATACTCCCAAGATGAAAGATCGGATGTCCTGGAAGAGACTGAAAGGGGCTTCTGTAATGGAAGGCAAAGCAGGAAATAAGACATCAGAGGTGAAAATGATCAGCACAGAAATGATCACTCAAGATTCAGGGAAGAGACACATGAGAGATAAGACCTGAACAGCAAGGAGAGACCCTACACTATTAAATTGAAAAGAGATGAGAGGGGAAGCAGCATCTCCCAGTAGGAAAAGCTCATTGAATATTCACTGTTGTAATAGGTACACACAGAAATTGATAGCTTTTCAGGGCCTAGGACAGTACAGAGGAGAAGGAGAGAAGGAAGAGATAAGAATAGTAAAAAAATGCAGACACAATCAGAGAATGATTGAGATGGGTCAAGAGTGAGTCATTTCCAGAGAGATTCAGGGAAGCAGCATAATTTTTAGTGTGTTTAGTACCTTCCTGGAGGACCCTTTCATTTCTTCTATTGATGTAAAAGAACACTGAAAAATTAATCTGCTGACTTAAATGTTTGTGCAAGCAACGTAATCACCCTGTTTATTAACTGAACAAAGTGAAAAGTTTGATTGTGAAAGGTCAAAACAGACCTGTGGAAAACAATTTCCATTTTTATTTATTTGTACTTAATGTGAGATATTAAAGAAACTCTTGCAAAACATGATTTAGTTTCTCTAATATTAGTATGCTACAGAGTGAGTTAATTTTGTATACAAACTTAAGGCTACATTACTTAAGGCTACATTAATACCATAATATCATTAATAACTGATGTTGTAATAGTAGACCACAAATCTGTAAGAGGTCACTGAACCTAATTCACTGCTACTGTAAGGACCTATATTGCATGTTCGTCCTTAATTAATTAGTACACATAATGTACTATGAAATCAAAATTACCAGGTTGCTCACAGTTTTTATGAATGCATCTCTCTTCTTACAGTATTGTAAAATAATTGACAATTTCACTTGTCAGGATCCATGACAGGACCTACACTTAAGAATTATTTCTGCTGTATTCTTCTATGAGTAAATTTTTAAGCATGTTGACTATAGAAATTATTTCATTTTTTTGAGAAATTTTGACAAAAAGTCTGAGTCAACCCCTTCACTCTATCAGACAAGAGAGATAGCACTAGGAAATCATTTAGACACACGGGCACTGCCTGTTTTGTTGATGTTAAATCAGTCAGGTGGCCAAGCTGATGTCTTAAAACATGTTATATTCATAAACTGTTAAGTATAAACTATTAGGCAGTACTAAATCTTACCATTTAAATACTGTGAATGCAAATACCAACTCTTTGTAAAATCATTAGCAAGTTCAGAACAAACAGACATAGGAATATCCAGTTTTCATACCTGCTGGATGACCTCAGCTACAATGAAATTAGTGGAAGAAAAAGGTTTTTAAAGCAATACCTTTTAGTTGTGAAAGTAGATGGATACTTTCTCAACAGCCATTAGTCTAAAAGCTAAAAAGTGCATTTTTACTATTTTAAACTGAACTAAGACAAGAATCTAGGATGACCAAACCGTACATTTTGAAAGGTTCTGAAATAATTTTAAGATAACAGCATGTGATTTTTATTTGATCTTCTCTATCATATGAAGCCAAGCCAAATTACAGTCTTGATTAAGTGAAACAGTAAGCATATGTGTATTCAGAAAGCATCAGTAAATGCACCAAGCACTGTTGTTTAGGTGACATTAAGGTTTAAGAGACTAAATATAAATTTGAAGCTTTGAATAAACTTAAATTTTTTTTAGATTAGGGACAAACATGAAAGAGATTTCAGTAGACATAAAGATATTTTAGCCTTAGTTTATTAAACAGTGACAAATAGAAAATAATCTTTTAATCAAATTTATTAAAATACAGACAAATAAAAAATGAAAAACAGACAGTAGCTAGTCTTTGTTTTTAGAGTAGCACACTTTAAGAAATTAGTGAAATAATTTAACAAAAATTTGAATGAGGCAGAGCCTCAGATCTCTTTAAATCAAAGTCCCAAATCCAAATTATATTAGATGTCAAATTTCTGTGTCTGAAAAAGATGCACCAGTTTCATCACCAAATTTATGAAACCAGATTATGCCTATTTTTTTTTCTATAATGCATAAATTCTTAAAGAAAGGCACTTTCACCCATTTATATTAATCCTCAAAAAAACTTTCCATCATCACCTGCTTATTCTTTGCCCTGTGACTTGAGTATACTTAGTGAAAACTTGTTCCCTATTGAGTTAGGTGGATACAAGTCCTGATTTGGTTTATAGCTATTATTCACTATCCTATTTTATCTTTCTCCTTACAGATTTAGATTCTTCCTTATGATCTTATTAGGTCTCAACTTTTGCCCTTTACTGAATTTCTCAAACAAAACTAAGGTTTGACATTTATCTAATCTTCACCCCAGAAATTCAACACCATGTTTATGTTAAGAAGTTGTGAGTTTGAATGATGCACAAATTCTCATCACAGATAAATTTAGCATCCTCTTAAATAGTCCCATTAAAAGTTAATATAATTCTGTTGAGATATCATAATTTAATTATTCTGAAAAATATTAATAATCGCAACTGAGATGTATGAGCTTTATAAAGTATTATTTATTCTCAGTGGTTTTAAGACTACAGAGGACAAAGGATTGGTCATCAGTGGTGTGTTTTCTTTGTTAACTGTGCAATCATTCATTGCTTTTAGATGGACTTCAGCTTTCAGAAGTGAATGTCCTCTTAAGTCCCACTTATCATTATACTTTACAGTATTAGTTATTAAACACTAGTTTCAAATAAATGACCATTCACTCCAAAAAAGATTACTGATTAAATATGTTTCTTTAACAGTAAGATAGAGTTTACAATCTTATAAAACTCTGATATTTGGAAGCTATAACGTTTTCTTATAGAGCTGCTTGACATTTGTAAAAAGAAGAAGAAAGTTTAATGGAAAAATTTGTAAAAGGAAGCCTTTAGTGAAACACATTTTGGCCAGGAATCCTTGTTATAAAATATTATCACTTTTACAGCTTTGTCTTTATTAAAAAACAAACAAACAAAAAAGATCTCCAAGCAAAGCATGAAAGTAACTAACAACTTTGTCTTATAAGAGGTGAATTGCCACTAAAGAGCTTTGCAAATTGAGAGGAGGCACAATGTTGAGAAATGGACTGTTAAAATTCATACTCATATGTCAATTTGAATCTCTCTCCCAAATCTTATAGCACAGCTACAGAGACTGTCAGAAAAGAAATGTGAATCTATTATATAAGAACCCAATAAATATACCTCATTCTGTTGCACCACAAGGCTATGTGTGTTTGCACATAAAGAGAATTTTTTTCTTTGCTTATCTTTTCAGCATCAAACACTGTGACAATTTAAACTGCTTTGAAGACTCAAAGGTGAGGAAGAAAGAGTTGAATAAACTAAGAAGTACATTTTTATCAACACCTTTTAAAAAATAAAAAAGTATATATCATAAAGTATTAGATATTTTAAATATTCAGTCTTCTTACTAACTTCTAAAAAAAATTCTGAAAAAGAACGTTTAAATTAGGGAGTCCTTAAAATATATTAGTTATATAGAGTTGAGGTTTAGGAATGAATGCATTATATTAGATAAACCTTTCATATTATTCCTTTCTTGTATCAATTAATCTGCTAAGTCTTTTCAAAGAAACTTTGAATATACTGACATCTATAACACTCAATCAATGGATTTGTGACAGAGCTTTGAATACCTGTGTGGTGAGAGAGGGAAGGGAGAGACTGTTTGCAGGGACTAAGGATTATGGCACACCTGCAATCACCTACAATGTCAGCATTCATACAGTAAAATGGATGATGATAAAAAACATACACCTGAGGAGAATACATTATCTGAAGCTAGCATAAGTGGTGTAAATGCTTCATTACCATGGAAATGGTGCACAGTACATGACAGCAGAGAAAGTCAGTTGAGACAGTCATTTTAATTTTTATTGATAATATGATCACAGGTGTGCTTTTAATCATTTCGCCACTTCAGGTTTCTCATCAACTGTCACTAATAATTTCATATGACAAGCACAGTGCCCTTGTGACATTATAAATACAACCTAGAGGTACTTACAATGCCTGCTGACTGGCAAGCTACTCTCTCTGTTGTCAGAGCACAACTCCAGAAAGTTCATTTATTTAGTAAATTAGGGGTCACTCAGCCTCTCCATGATGCTCTGTGGTATTAATATTTCATGCAAAGTGTGACTGATGTGATCAATGTAGCCAAAAGTTTTGACAGCGTTGTCCCAAAGAAACAGTGCCTTCTGGGTAAATATGAGATGGTAAAGAGGCAGGACAGGATTCAGAAGGACCATGAAAGGTACAGGATCAAAAAGCTCAGATTTTCTAGGGACATATCATTAAACTGAAACCCAGAACAGTCCTAATCTATAAGGCTTCCTGGCTCCCAGACTCTTTGTGCTTTAAATTTCAGAAAATCTTAATTAAATTTGTTGTATTCCATGCCCCAGTTTAGCAATAACAACACAGCAGTGTCTGTGGTCTAGTTGGAGCCAAGAATGTGTGATTCAGGAAGAAGTATTAACAATAGTAAATAAATACAGTATTGTGAGAACACAAGCAAAAAATATTGGAACTGTATTAGTAATGCATACTCAGTTTCACATACTATTTAGATAATGAATCATACATATGTATGCATAATGCTTTTAATCAGAAGCTGCACGTCTCCCTTCTTCACCCTGTATACTTAAGATGAGTCCTAGAATGAAGAATTCTACAAAACAAAGGTAACGTGAAAAAGTGTTATTGTGTTGTTTTGTGGTTTTTTTTTTTTTTTTTCTTTTCTGAAATTCATGCTAACATTAAGATATATATGGAGTTTTTGAAAGAAATTATTATGGGCAAAGCTAAAACACAAATTTTGACTGAGTCTGCTGGTAACATTTATCAAACAAGCTGTTCCACTATAACATATAGCGTTAAATTGTTCATTTTAAAGCACATTTCCTATATAAAATTTTTGACCTTCACAACTACATTAATCAGGAATTCATAAAAACTAATATTATCATTAATAATAATATTGTAATATTAGTCTATAATATGTTTTTGCATTAATATGAGTATATATTTTTCCACTAAGAATGGAAGGAAATTGTTTTAAAGCAGTTTTGTAAGAGGGAAGGGAAAGAAAGTGAAGTGAAAGAGCTAATTTGGGGAATTTACCCAACCTTATCCAGTCTGTATTAACTAGTGATTCTTCATTAAATGACCATACAGAAAACATGATCAAAATTATATTTCCTTCAGCAGATCTTGCCTTGTTGTAAATCTTTAGAGGTTAAGATCTTGGCTTAACATAGAGAAATACATAGAGAAATACAAGAGATTGTCATACTAAAATTTACTAATGACTTTATAATACTGTTTTAGTATGTGAATTACAAGGGAAATTACAAAAAAAAAAAGCTGCTAGAAGCCTCCAATGAATTTCTAATATGAGATGGAGGTCTTCTATGTGAGTGACAATTAGAATAAAATAACTGATATTCTATTATACAGTAATAAATATAATGCCATTTACTTTAGTAATGTCATACTGGAGCCACTAATATCCAGAAGTAAAATATATCTTCTGTTGGTAAAAAGTGCTTTGACATGTTATTAATAATATATGTGCTCACCTATCCTTTCCTTCATTCCCTTTATTGTTTTGTTTCATTTGTTTTGCATCTGCTTTTTGTTGTAAATGCATGTTGTCCTCATACTAGCATAGTATGAGTCTGATAATTAAATGTAACTGCCATTGTAGTAATTTAAGAAATCAGAAGGAAAATGACCAGCTTTCCTAGTAGTTACAATTATTCCTCAGTAACAGATGCAATGACATCAGAGATAACATGCTAGTATAATTTTTTCTTTCTTAAAATATTTTACTTTAAGATGACAGTTATAAAAATGGGAGCAGCAGGATTTAAACAGTTCCATTTCAGAATGTTCAAATATTTTCAGTGTGCTGAAAACTATTTCCCATGAGAAAAGGATGAACAGAAGGAATCTATTCTCTTCTGTTTCTTATTTGCTTAGCACAGGTGTCAACCAAAGTAACCACACAGAGAACAGAAGGGATAAAATCCTGGCTTCACTGAAGTAAATGGCAAATCTCACTTTGACTTTAACGGGTCAGGGTTTTTCTAAAACTGTTTCTAAAGTCACAGTTGCCAGAGTGTGAGATACCACTGAGGAGTCTACTTTCTCCTCTGGTGTGAGTTGAAGGCAGATTGGATGTACATGGTAGTCAGAGCAGAACATTGAACACTGCCGCTTCATGGCAAAGTTAATATGCTGTAGAGTGCAGAGCTCTTCCAACCAAAAACAATGCATAATTTTCTTCTTTGATTTGACATTGTCTCATAAATAAAAGATAAGAAGATGATGAATTATAGTTTGTAAACACTAGAGCCAAATAATAATTGTTGATTGCTAATAAACTACAATGAAAACTGATTCATACACACCAGAAGTTGTACTGCAGCAATAAATAGCTAGGAGGGCACTGTACATTAATAACAATTGTTATGCTCTTTTTTTGAATATTAATTCCTATTTGCATAGCTGTTGGCTAGAAACCAATGGGAAAATATTTCTTCAACAAGTTGAAACAAATCAGTCTGTCAACAGCTCACTTTTTTGCTATATTTCAAGTTCAAAACATTTCCACTTTGACATATCACCCTGCTTGACAAATGCAGACTAAAAATTAAAATAAAATATATTGTTATAAAAATTTAAAAACTTACCATGTTATCTAGTTTAAATAGGTGTTACATCAGCACTGAGAAAGTCTGCCTTTTTCCTTCATATTCATCACTTTCAGAAGGTTATTTCTCCATTTTAGCATGGTAATTCTAATGATACTGGTATTAGAAATTCCATTGAATGATACAGTTTCTGACAGCTATGAAGTGAATCCCATTGTCAAAGCTGTTGAAGCATGCTTTGCACACACATCATTACTACAGCTGATCCAAATTCTACAGTAATTACAGTATTAGAATAAATGGGAATATGGCAGCACATCACCTAAGTATCCTCTGGCAGTACAAAGATAAGTACAATTGCGGTGCACAGCTTTGTCGAAACCTTTTAAGACAGTCTCCAAGATTCCACTGCATAAGTGGAAAAAGATCAGCTTTCAGACTCCTTTTTTAATTCCCAACACAATAGTTGCACATTTTGTGGTTGACTGGAGTTATTTGTGTTTGCCAATATCTTTAAGGCATGGACAGAGGTAAGGAGATAGGACACAATATGCACACAAATATTTTCCTCTACCTAACTGGAAGAAAAGAGATTCAGCTGATGAAATTCAAAACTAGAGGGTTGCTATCTTTCTGTTATACCTTTAAACAATTACAAATCTTTTATTACCTTCCTTTACTCATCTCCAACATTTCTTCTTTTCCAGGACCTCCCAGTCCAGTACAGTTTACAATAGGTGGCCAAAAACCCCAGAGGCACATGTTCCTTCTCCTGATATCTGGAATTTTCTCTGTTCCCTGGAGTGTACCATTATAGGATGGCCAGAATGACTAAGGTTAAATCACAGACTACCAAGAATACATATGATTAAACTTAAATGCTAGTAATTTTCCTTTTGTGTAGAGTAGTCTAAAAAAATAATATGACCTGTCACAGTCAAGCCTATTAGGACCATATACTTTTCCAAAATCTTGAATGCTACACTGCAATAAAACAAGCAAGTCCCTGTACCAAGAGCACTACGAAGGAATGGAGGTTAGTTTAACATTTATAATCAATGTAACTGTCATAGCAAAAAAAAATCTCGTATTCCCCAGCTTACTTGCAGGCCAACAGAACCAGCAATGTAAGAAAAAAAAAGTCTGCACAATTAGTCATTGAATACATATATATACACACATGTACACAAACAGAATATTCTTTTAGAACTAGTTCTGATAGTGTCAATGTAGGTATAAAAGCAACTGAGCAGTTAAGTATTTCCTTCTTCATGTCCTGAAAAAACATTCAAAAAGTACAGCAAGTAACATGTTGACATTAAACATATAATGTCAGATTCAGCTAATGACCCGGTCTTTTTAAGCCGGCAGTGAATGTCTTCCCTTTCCAAGAGCTGGTGAATGTTTTAGCTGTCAAACTGCTTTGGTTTTAGTTTTGTAATATGTTCAAAAATATTAGTGTATAATGTAAATGTCTTGAGTTACCCTTATCTTAAACGAAAAAAAGAAAACCCCAAAAATAGTAACAACATGAAGACCTTTTGTATTTTTCCTGGCCTATACAAGTCCTAATCACAAATGAAAACCACTCTGCACTGGGTCCTGGGAGAGTACTGAAGGCAAAAAGAGATTAAGATCTTAAAACCAAGGAAAGCCTACTTTTCCTACCCCAAAGATCTGATGCTCCACTTGCATCTTTCATAAACTGGGTTTATTTTAACGTTTCTTGATTTAATTTTTTTTTTCAGATCAAATCATGTGAGTTCAATCTATGTGTAAGAAATCAGACTTTACAAATTTCAAGCAAATATGATGATCATAAGAATTCTAAACATAACATTCAAAACTATGTATTCATATCTGTCCCTCCAAGCAGTCTACAGTATTTAATTTCCACTTTCTGATTTTAACAATGATAGCATTTGTATTTAAAAAAACAATAAAAAGAACTTTTCTGAACCTGAAATAGTAACACCAGAAATAAAAGCCTCTCTTTACTAATGGAAATCAAGTTGCCTACAGCAAGACTCATTATGACCTCAAATTAGTGATCATATACTTCCTATACAGGAGTCTGATTATCATATTCTAAAACAACAAGATACTCAGTCCCTGATTCATTTCCCCTTACACAGCAATACAGAGAATGTCTAAAGGCTTTTCAAGATATACAGTGAAGTATAAAATTCAGCAGGGATGTAAAACTGCTATAAAACAAAGTATATGACATCTACTGATAAAAAATATAAGTGCCAGGGTCTGTCTTAGTATAGTAAATTCAACATATGTGATCCAGCATTTGCACTTCCACTTCTCTGTGCAAGACCAAGGGAAAGATCTCTTAAAAGATATTGTTGTTTGCAGAATATACCACAGATACCACACACACACACATATAAAATAAGGTACATCTATGAGTTAGACCATGGAGAATACAACTATTCTCTAGAACCTTCATTGCAAAATACAGAGCAGTAAATCCAAAGTGTTTAATAATCAACAAATAACATTACATTTGGGAGTGGAGGGAATCTAGCCATAGTGTCATTTCTAGGCAATTTTAATTTAACAGCACAGTCAGCATCTCTGCTAGATTCATCAGTTTTAAGCAAGAAGACCAAAGAGCAAAGAGAGAATGTGAGGACCTTAATGGTGTCACACTGCCAGGATTTTAGATAAAAACAGGGTTTGCAGAGTTGGGAGTTTCCCATAAACTATGTCCATTGTGTTATGTACATCTCTTTTTCTTCACGCAGGCAATAAAAAGACACTATATAAGGCAGGTCAAAAGTACTGGCAATACAGACACAAAGAACGGCAAATGTCTATAGTCCTTGCAAGCCGTTTGACCATGGATCACATTGGGTTGTTTTGACTCGCAGTTACAGAATTATTTCACTCTTCTTTAGAGAGCAGGACAGAAAACAAAGTGTTGACTACACAACAATAAAGGAAAAACTCCATATATATGACCTTTAGAGATCTACATAGAGTATGCTTGTCTTCAGTGTTGCCTTGTACCTTAGGAATACTCATCCCTCAAGCCTATAAATTATTAGCTGATACACATTATTTTCATGTGCAGACACATACCCACACATGCAGCATCCAAAGCAACTGTGGTTTACTGCTCAGAGTCAGTATCTGAATGCATGTAAAATGTATGTATACAGACAGAAACAGAAAGATTTTCAATAAGCTTAGTGACAGAGTACAATATATATCGAATAGGTAGAGAAAGAACATAAATCTCATAATGTGTACTTGTGTTAGTTATGAAAGTAATTTTCTCATGCAGTCCTGATCAGAAACATACAGGCAAAGAAAATGAAAGCTTCTAGAAAGATAAAGCCTCATGTAAATGACACTTCATTGAACAGTCAGTGGGAAATCAAAACTCTCCAACATCTGCTTCAACCTTCCAAATAAAATTAATTTAAATTAAGTACATAAATAACTTGCTATGCGCATATCAACGTAATCAATAAGCAACAGACTCCTAATCACAACTGCCATTAAGATTTGTAGTGAAAGATAAGAATAAAGAGATAATTGCAATCAGAAAACATGCTGAGTACAAATAAATTACAGTGGATTTCAAACAGTGTTAAAGAAATGTTCATCGGAAGTTTACTGTAGCATATGAAAAGCCCCCAAAACATGAGGCCAAACTACATCTTCCTCTCCTTATCTGTCATCACTGTTTTTCTAAAGTGTGAAACTCAATTCCCTTGCTGACTTTATAGCTTGAAACAAATGTAGATCTAAACCTACTATCAGCTTCAGATAGTCTCTGAAAGAGAAAACAAACTTTAAAGACTGTCTTTTTTTATTCCATGTTACCACATCATCATTTGTAGTTCTGTGTCAGAGTATGTTTTCTTGCAACTTTTCAAACTTTTCTTGCACACAACTTCCCTATTTACTCTTTTCAGCTCTATGAGCTTTCTGCACTCCATAAGAACATCCCTGTTACTTGTTTCTTTTTGTCTTCTCTACACCCAAAGTCCCCAGGGTATTGATTCCCTTTAGGTACTGATACTCCTTTTTCTATCTCTCCTTCCCATACTCCTCTCAGATTTTCACTTCTAGCCTGTAGCTGGAAAGGTTAACACATGGTCCTACCCTTCCCCAGAGTCACCTTTCCCTTCCTTTCCTCTTCTGGTATTTCTCTTCCACTTCTATGATGGAGTGTGGACTTGTGGTATTCTTAAAGAGTATTTTGTAGCAGAAATCCATCATGTGTGAAAAAAAAGGAAAATGGGCAAGGTCCTCAGATATTGGGAGATACAGTACTATTCTTAACTCATTGCGAGTTTTTTCTTGTCTTCCTCCTGTTCTCTACCCTGATTTCATTTTTAGTGAGTAAATCAATTGCCACTTTTCCTCCTGCTGGTCTCTCAACTTACTGGTAATTTTCTTCTCTCTGTGGCCTTCTACCTCCTTCCTAGTCTAGACAACACTATGTTTCTTCTGTATTAGACATCATTTTTCTCTGTTCTGTCAAATTATAATCCACACCTTTAGTTTTCTGTATCTCATAAATTACAAGGTTGTCATTGGTGTTATTTAATTGACTGTTTCTCTTAATGGTCTTGAAATCGTTCTCTACCCTGTCCTTCACTAGGGTAACAACTAAGGGTAACAACGGAAATGCAATGATGGAAATGAACCTTTGCAAGCAGTTACCCTTTATTAACAGGGAAAGTAAGCAGCCTTCCACTTCCTCCCCAATCCAGCCCAAATTCAGGTTTCCTCAGTTTCCTGTTCTTGTGTAATAACAATACAGGAAGGCTATTTTAAATATATGACTTATTGGGAATTGCATATCTCAATATGAAGATGACGTTACACACAGATAGTTCTTTATCCACTTGAGTACCTTTCCCAAAATTAAAGGGCTCATGGAAATAGTAAACCTTCACTTCATCAAAGTAGTTCTGCTCTCCAGAAGTTACTTCAAATGTCAATAACATCTTCTTCATGCACCCTAAATTCTTAAAGTAGCTCGGGAATTCTGATTCCAAGAGAAAACAAGGTAAGTACCTCCGCTTGAAAAGTTAGTGATTGTGACATAAAAAATTCTTCCCATGATGATATACTGCTCAGGGATGCTAATGACTTCAGTAGAAAACATGGTTGAGCCTACTAGGATACAATTGGGACTGGGTGGGATACACCCGAGGGTGCTGAAGGAGTTGGCTGGGTTGCTGGGCAAGCCGCTTTCCATCATTTACCAGCACTCCTGGCTGACCGGGGAGGTCCTGACAGATTGGAAATTGGCCAATGTGACGCCCGTCTATAAGAAGTGTCGGAGGGATGATGCAGCAAATTACAGACCTGTCAGCTTGACTTCGGTGCCTGGGAAGCTGATGGAGCAGCTCATCCTGAGTACCATCACACAACACATGTGGGACAACCACATGATCAGGCCCAGTCAGCATGGGTTTATGACAGGCAGGTCCTGCTTGACAAACCTGATCTCCTTCTATGACAGGGCAACCCGCTTATTGGCTGCGGATATTGTCTGCCTTGACTTTAGTAAGGCCTTTGACACCGGTTCACTGTTGGTTGGTATACAAGACGCCACACATTTTGGCATTGGATAGGAAGCACCTGTCCCAGAGGGGAAAAAGGATCTTGGGGCAGGAGTTAGCTGGGCTCATTGACAGAGCTTTAAACTAGATTTGAAGGGGGAAGGGGGCAAAACATCAGCCCATCTGAAGTGCATGTATACCAATGCACGCAGCATGGGTAACAAACATGAGGAACTTGAAGCCATGATGAAACAGGAAAATTATGATGTAGTGGCTCTCACAGAAACATGGTGGGATGTCTCCCATGATTGGGGTGTGCCTGTTGATGGCTACAAGCTCTTTAGGAGGGACAGACAAGGAAGGAGAGGTGGTGGGGTGGTGCTGCATGTTAAGGACTGTTATGATTGCTTTGAGCACAAGTATAGTGAAGACAGGGTGGAGTGTCTTTGCGTTAGAATCAGGGGGAAGGCCAACAGGGCAGATGTTGTAGTAGGAGTCTACTATAGGCCACCCATCCAGGACAGAGAGGTGGATAAAATATTCTATAGGCATTTAGGAGAAATCTCACGATCGCTTGACCTTGTTCTTGTGGGAGACTTTAACTTCCCAGATATCTGCTGGAAATACAACACAGCAGAGCAGGACCAGTCCCAGAGATTCCTGGAATGTGTTGGAGACAACTTCCTGATGCAGCTGGTGAGTGAACCGACCAGAGAAGGTGCCCTGCTGGATCTCCTCTTTATGAACAGAGAAGGACTGGTGGATGATGTGGAGGTTGAAGGCTGACTAGGGCACAGCGATCATGAAATAATAGAGTTCTCTATTCGTAGGGAGGCCAGGAGAGGGGGAAGCAGAACTGTCATCCTGCACTTCAAAGGGCTGACTTTGTCTTGTTTAGGCACCTGCTTGACAGGATCCTTTGGGAGACAGTCCTGAAGGGTATAGGGGTCCAGGAAGGCTGGGCACTCTTTAAGACAAAAGTCTTAATGGCTCAGGAGCAGGTGACCCCCAGGTGCTTTAAGAGAAGCCGGTGACAGAGAAGACTACCCTGGTTAAAAAGGGAGCTTTGGCTGTGACTCAGGGAGAAAAGGAGAGTTTATGGCCTTTGGAAGAAGGGGTTAGCCACTCACAATGATTACAAAGATGCTGTGAGGCTATGCAGGGTGGAAATCAGGAGGTCTAAAGACCAGCTGGAAATTAATCTGGCTTCAACAATCAAGGAGAACAAGAAATGTTTCTATAAGTGTGTCAGCACCAAAAGAAAGACCAGGGAGAGTATCCATCCCCTGCTAGATGCAAGAGGAAACATGGTAACAAGTGATGAGGAAAAGGCTGAGGTCCTTAATTTCTTCTTTTTCTCAGTCTTTAATAACAAGACTAGTTGTTTTGAGGGAATCCAGCCTCCTCAGCCAGAAGACAGAGACTGGGAGAACGACTCCCCCCACAATCCAGGAGGAGATAGTCAGTGACCTGCTGCACCACATAGACACACACAAGTCTATGGGACCGGATGGAATACATCTGAGGGTGCTGAAGGAGCTGGCTGGGGTGCTTGCCAAGCCGCTTTCCATCATTTACCAGCAGTCCTGGCTGACCGGGGAGGTCCTGACAGATTGGAAATTGGCCAATGTGATGTCCATCTATAAGAAGGGTCAGAAGGATTATCTGGGAAACTACAGGCCTGTCAGCTTGACTTCGGTGCCTGGGAAGCTGACGGAGCAGCTCATCCTAAGTACCATCACACAACACATGTGGGACAACCACATGATCAGGCCCAGTCAGCATGGGTTTATGACAGGCAGGTCCTGCTTGACAAATTTGATCTCCTTCTATGACAGGGCGACCTGCTTATTGGATGGGGGAAAGGCTGTGGATGTTGTCTACTTTGACTTTAGTAAGGCCTTTGACACCATTTCCCACAGCATTCTTCTGGCAAAACTAGCTGCTCGCGGCCTGGATGGGCACACGCTTTGCTGGGTAAAAAACTGTCTGGATGGCCGGGCCCAAAGAGTTGTGGTGAACGGAGTTAAATCCAGTTGGTGGCTGGTCACGAGTGGTGTCCCCCAGGGCTCGGTTTTGGGGCCACTCCTGTTTAACATCTTTATTGATGATCTAGACAAGGGGATCGAGTGCACCCTCAGTAAGTTTGCAGATGACACCAAGTTGGGTGGGAATGTTGATCTGCTCGAGGGTAGGGAGGCTCTCCAGAGAGATCTGGACAGGATGGAGCGATGGGCTAAGGCCAACTGTAGGAGTTTCAATAAGGCCAAATGTCGGGTGTTGCACTTTGCCCACAACATCCCCATGCATCGCTACAGTCTTGGGGAGAAGTGTCTGGAGAGCTGTCAGTCAGAGAGGGACCTGGGGGTGTTGATTGACAGCCAGCTGAACATGAGCCAGCAGTGTGCCCAGGTGGCCAAGAAGGCCAATGGTGTCCTGGCTTGTATCAGAAATAGCATGGCCAGCAGGGACAGGGAAGTGATCTTACCCCTGTACTCGGCACTGGTGAGGCCACACCTCGATGACTGTGTTCACTTTTTGTCCCCTCACTACAAAAAGGACATTGAATTACTCAAGTGTTTCCAAAGAAGGGCAACGAAGCTGGTGCAGGGTCTGGAGCACATGTCGTACGAGGAGCGGCTGAGGGAACTGGGGTTGTTTAGTCTGGAGAAGAGGAGTCTGAGGGGACACCTCATCACCCTCTACAATTACCTGAAAGGAGGTTGCAGAGAGGTTGAGATGAGTCTCTTTAACCAAGTAACAAGCGATAGGACAAGAGGGAATGGCCTCAAGTTGCACCAAGAAAGGTTTAGACTAGATATTAGGAAGCATTTCTTTACAGAACGGGTTGTTAGGCGTTGGAATGGGCTGCCCAGGGAGGTGGTGGGGTCCCCATCTCTGGAGGTGTTTAAGAGTCTGGTTGACATAGCGCTGAGGGATATGGTGTAGTGGGAACTGTCAGTGTTAGGTTAATGGTTGGACTGGATGATCTTCAAGGTCTTTTCCAACCTAGACGATTCTGTGATTCTGTTAATTTCTTTCCTACTGTTTTTCTGCTTGCTGAGACTGAAGATTAGTCTGGGGAAGATACTGAATGTGCAACAGAGAAACTAGTTATGTCTGACAAAGGTGTTGATGGATCAAGAATAGATAAACAAAGAATTGCACACATATTCAAATAAATAGTTTAAGCTAATGTAGATATATACATACATAGTTCCGCAGTGTGAAAACTCTAGCCTGTATGCTAGAATCAACTCATATGCTATCATCATTCACATGACATCTGCTAGAAACTTAAATGCTCCCAGAAGCTTGCAACATGTTTGTAGTTCCTGAACACCAAATCTCAGATTTAGGAAAGAGACAAACTTTGACACTGTGTCAAGAGTGTGAGACAGAGGTAAAGAAGAGAAGGAAACACTTTTAGCAGTCTGACTAAGTCACCAGAGTCTTGATGTGAAGGTATGGCCACTAAATATTACTTGATGAAAACGAACAACTTTCACTATATGACATCATGGGCATAAAAATTAACAACATTTTTGATTTTCCTCCCAGGAAAAAGTTTTTATTGTAAATTAGTAAAAAATTATTCATTTATGAATGAAGTAAATACCCTCACTGATTTCTGTCAGCATAAAATATAAGTATTTGTAAATTGCACCCATATAACTTCTCTAAGAATATACATAAATTAAAATTTATTGCACATATTTGATAATTCTAGATGGATTCTCTGGCAGCTACAACATAATAAGAAAAGTGAAAAACCTTAGACAGTTCCTCACACACTATAGTTCCTCATTAAAAAAAAACAAACAAAAATTAAATCAAGCCTCCCCTACCACCCCACTCCCCAACTGAGAACACAAAATCCCACAAAGTATAATGACAGTCTTTCTCAGTCCAGTGAGGAAAAAGTATATTTCATAGTTCTGAATATGTTCTGACTCACCACAACTATGTATATATAAGAAAACCTACAGGTGGCCTCACTATTGAAAAAAAACAAAAAACCAAGAGAAGAGAGAGGGAGACACAGAAATGGAACAAAATGTTAAATGTGAATGTCACAATTATTTATATCATTACACCATCTGAGACAAATATGGACTCTTACTCAGTATACTTTATGGAAGAAGGTCACACATTAAAGAAGCAGTGTGAGAGACAAATACATAATAGATAGCCATGAGGATTCAAAATTGTCATGAGGTAATATATAATTATGAGATACTACACATGCCCCTTTTCTTCAATAAAGAAAATCTGGCCTACCAAGGGAACTCTCTTTAGGAACCCTACATAATGTCTTTATGCTACTGTTATTTTGTGCCATACACATGCCCTAAATAGTAGTTTTTAGAATGTATGTGGGTCATTATTAGTGTGGGAAGAAGAGTCTTTTCAGACAAGTGGGTCAAGGTAACCCTGCTCTATGAGACTGCTGTGCACACTGTATGCCCTTCTGTTTTGACACTGCAATACTGTTATATATATCCTTCTGCTGTTGATGCTCATTAGTAATGAAAAGTAAAATCACTGAGGAATCAAGGTTTTTACACCAATTTTTCCACCCCATTTGTCAGTAAACACAAAATCTTGGTACACTGTGTTGGGTACTGGTGCCCAGATGATGGCAGTGAGGAGCTGCAGGGAAGCAGAGATTCCCCTGCAGCCAGCAGAGAGGAGCTTACACAGGAGCAGGTTTTCTTGTGTGTGAGGGACCTATCCTGGAGCAGGAGAAAAGTGTGAGGAGGAAGAAGTGGCAGAGAAGAGCTGTTATGAACTGACTGAAATATCCATTCCCCATCCCCCTGTGCTGCTCAGAGGGGAGCAGGTAGAGGGGTCAGGAATTAAGTTGAGCCTGGAAAGAAGGAGGAAGTGAGCGGGAAGGTGTTTTTATCTTTGTCATTTCTCACCATTCCAGTCTTTTTTTATTGAATTGTAAGCTAAATTAATTTTTCCCAAGTTTAGTCTGTGCTGCCCTTGAAGGTAATTGGTAAGTGACCTCCCTGTCCTTGTCCTGACCCATGAGCCTTTCCATATTATTTTCTTCCCATGCACTGTTGAGAAGGGGGAGTGAGAGAGGCTGAGTGGTGGTCTGGCAGCTGGCCAAGGTCAACCTACCACCTACATGTTCAATGCATGTGGGTGCACTATATGGATTTTATCAATACATCTTCCATAAGAAACAACATATGTCAGCACTGGAAGAGCTTGTAAGTGTGAGCTGCCCACCAAATCTTTTTCTGGTGAAATCTCCTAAAAGGTCATATTTCATGCTTAAAATGGCTTTGTCAGAAAGTGAAAAAAAGATGACGTCAGGTTTCAGCTTTCAATCAGACCATATCTAGAGAAAAACAAAATTAGGTAAGAGCATGCATTTCAAACTGCAATGAATAAACCATTACATACTGAAGAATATTTACTGAAGAACATCTGTACATATAACCTGCTTTTTTGATCCAAAGGGGAATTACCTCTTACTCCCACACTCCCAAATCACATACCTTGAAAAATACATATTTGTGTTGAAGGGTTGAAGGACACAATGTTGGAGCATTTCTAAGGTGAACACTTTTGTTTAAGTCATGAAATGCTGCATTGAAAAATATGGAAGGGTTTTAAAAACAAATGAACAAAAAACCAAAAAACCCCAAATCACTAAGAGATAAAATTAATACAAACCATCTGTTATGGGTATAGAATAAAATTAATAAATAAAATTAAGCCTAAAATACCAGAAAATACTGTAGAACAATAACAATAATAAAAAAAGATTGAACCCCAAATATTTACTTAAAAAGAAGGGAAAGAAACAAGTTCAATATGTGTAAGTATTGGTATAAATACTGCTTATTAAGTCACTGGGCAATGGCTGTCAAACTCAGAATCTTTCTATCAAGTAATAGCAGATTCAGAAAAGAAAATTATATTTAAGAAAAATGAAGCAATGGGTTCAGTGTTGCTTTACAGGAGAATAAGCAAAACAAAAGGTTAAACAAAAATGAGTCTTCATTACTGGTTAAAAATCTTTAGTCATGTCCATTTCTCTCTCCATCAGGCCAACTCTGTCAAATCTTATACCTTTTTTTTTTAACAAAATTACTGAAGTATTCTGAAACCAGCAGCACCAATGCAGCACCAATACAGCACAAAAGTATTTGGATTTTCAAAGAGATTAAGGCAATTTGTTGATTGATACAATTGCATTTTTATCCTTGGGATCCCTGGATACCCAGTGAACTTCAGACTGGTTTTCATGTAAGCAATACATTGTACCGGGTAGGGAGCAATGTGTATAAATCTCTCTCTCAATTTCACCTGCTAGAGAAAGAAGAGGATACATCCTCATGCTTAATTATTTTGAAAGAGCTTTTAAAAATTTCATTTTAAAATAGATATCTGAGTAGGGACAATACGAATATTTCATTCAGGAAACTTATGAATCGATAAGACCAACTGTTCATCATTTGGCAGCAAGGCAAGATTAACTTAGTGAGTAGTAACTTTATTAAGCGGGGACACATTTGCAATAATTTTGGTATTTCATTTGGCTGTAGCTATTTTTGAAACCTTTACTGTCAGAGGACTTCCAAAACTTGAGGTTGGCTGGGGTCTTGTGTAAAAAAGATAGCTTTGGCTTTATTTTTGTTGGAAAGCTTGCAGAACAATTAAGAACACAACAGTCATAGAATGTGTTTTTATGTTCCTTTTTTAAATAAAAAAATCTTTAATTTTATTGTAGACAGAGCTATTTTTTTTTTCTTCATGTTTTCACCATCCTGTTGTTGAAATGACTGTGAACACGCTGTGTAATTACAATCAATGATTAAGTCCCTACTTAGGGAATGGGAAGAAATACAAAAAAAAAAAAAAAAAAAAAAAAAAAAGAAAAAAAATCTGTAGACCAAAGCACTGCTTACTAATGATATCTACACTGCAATCAAAATATTAAAAAATGAAGACCAAGAAAACACCTAACACTGAATCATCCTTTATTTGTGCTTCACTTTTAATAACATGCTAACAGTAATATCAAACTTTTTTATGGCAGGAATGCTTTAATCCTCTAACAAAGCTGCTTACACCTGCAAGGAGTGTTACAGTTTTGCTGTGGTAGATACAGTTTCTAATACATCTGCTTTTAGGTAATCTATTCAGCAAATTAGTACTGGTTTCTGACTGAAGCATAGATAATCTTATGCTGTGCTCTCAGCATGAAAAATGTAGGTCTTATTTGTTTTTTTCCTTCCCTAAAGATACTAATCATTAACTCAGAATAGAATACTTTGTTACATGGGCATTGTAGAGGTATATGGGAAATTTAATGGGAAATTTAAAGTGAAATTTAAAGCAATGCATGTTTTCTAATGCAAATTAATTGGAGGAAATAAGAAAAAAAGCAGTCACACTAAAGCAGGAATGAACATTAATAAGGAATAATGAATTAGTGCCTACCTTATACCCATATTAGATTACATCCCTATCAATTTACAGTGAAGAGGAAACCTCTACAATTACTCTTCTAGACAATTATTTTGCTAAATATAAAAATGATCAATGCATAATAGTATTGCTGAAGGAATTTTTTTGTCCAAGACACGACTTTAACTGTACTAAATGTTCATTGAAGAGAATCAAGTGCAAATTTTAGGTCTATCTGCATAAAAATTCAAATGAGTGGAATCTGAGGACAATTGTTTTAAAACATAGTGAATTTTAGAACAGAAAGTGGAGTTTTGAAAAACACATAGGACAATATAGTGATGTACAAATGTTTGAATATATGATTATCACTTTAACAGTGTTATACTTTTTTTAGAGTAATTCTAAGTACTTTGTAGAACTGCTATACTGTCCATAGAAATGTGTTTTTTAAGGTTGTTGATATAATCTAGGGCATATGAATGATAAATTACTATAGGTCTGATTATATTCTTATTATATTGCTTCTTTTAAAAATGGAAATCTACTGATCAGTTCTCTGTATTGTGAAATCTTACAGCATGAAATTAAAATTCATTTCTTGCAGAGAGGGTTGGATGTGCATTCATATTAAGTACAATAGTGTAATTTGACAGATTTTACTCAGTTACTTATTCAGTTGGTGATGATATAAATTGTAAATCATTATGCCTTAGGATCCTGTAGCACATAATATTGCATACATGTCCATAAAATGAGAATGATATTCTAGGACCTATTTAAGTTATGAATGTTCTTTTAAAAAGTGTTAAGTTCTGAGTCAAATAACCTAACTTTCAGAGCATGCCAAAAATCTATAATAACACTCATTTGCATATGATCATGCGGGCCACAGTTGGCCCCCAGGATTTTTAATAAAAGAAAGCTATGATTTTCATTTTATTGTAGACATATCTGATTATTGTTTTTAAATGTACATAGTCCTTTGGACTTCCAGAAGTTAAAATCACTGGGGCAGTGCAGGAATATTAACTCACTAGAGAAACTGGTTGGACACTGTTATTCCTTGCTAATTCAATTACTTGCTTAGTTACCAGCACTACAAACAGGGAATGTAAACCCCCAGAAACTTATTCCTAGATGCAAGATGACATCCTTTTATAGTGTACCTCATTCAGCACTAGAAAAATACAGAACTGGAATGGATGAGGTACAAGAGTAAAATAGCAACTTCCCAATGTGACAGAAACAAAATGTATTTAGGCAAAATGCATGTTCAAAGGAAGTTTATTAACAGTACTTCGGTCACATCTTGAAAGTGTGTTTTCCAGTGCTAGTAATGATATCTCCAGTATAATTCTGGATTCACTAAAGCTCTTTTGGCAAGCAATGTGAAAATTTATATTACATGTAACATCAAAGATTTTTAATGTATGCTGATTATGCAAATTCTGGCTGTCCTGGTGGACAGTAAGCTGAACGTGAATGCATAGTGCACCTTTGCAGCCATGATGGGAAACTGTGTCATGGGTTGCATCCCCAAGATTACAGACCATATTAAGGGATGTGATAATGTTGCTTTACAGAACTGCAGAGTAATTGAGGCTGGTTGGTACCTCTGGGGATCATCTAGTGGAACTTCCTACTCAGAACTGGATTAATTAAAACAAGCTACTCAGGGTGTGTTCCAGGCAGGTTTTAATATCTCTAAGGATGGGGAGTCCCCAGCCTCTCTAGGCAACCTCTGCCAGTTTTTTGACCACCTTCACAGGCAAAAATATTTTTCTTATATTCGGATGGAATTTCAAATCTTTCAGGTTTTACTCATTGCCTCTCATCCTTTTCATTGGGCACCACTGAGAAGAGTCTGGCTTCATCTTATTTACACACTCCCACTCAGGTATTTATACACATGGATAAGATCTCCCCTGAGATTTCTCTTGTCCAACTGAACAGACCCAGCTCTCTCAGCTTCTCTTCATATGATGGATGCTCCCATTCCTTAATGAGTTACTAGTCCACAGGTAGAATATTCTGCACAGTTTGGGTCCGACAGTTTAAGAGAGAGTCTGAAATATCTAAGAGAATACAGCAACTAATGAAGTTCTTCAGGAATTGTAGAACATGACATCTGAAGACATAGGGTTTGTTCAGCCTGGAGAAGAGGTGGCCCTTATAGGAATCTAACTGCGGTCATCCAGTACCTGCAAGGTAGTTATGGAGAAAATGAAGGTACTTTCTTCATATAGATACATGGTGGCAAGGGTTAACAGACACACACACATGAAAAAGTTTTAATTGGGGGAGCAATTAAGCATTGGAATATGTTGCACAGAAATATGGCAGAATCTCCCTTCCTTGGGAATTTTCAGGAAGTGTTTTGACAAGGCTCTCAATAACCTGATCTAAGTCTCTTAATTCAAATGGAGGTTTGACTAAATGGTCTCCAGATATCTCTTCCAATTTAGAATTTTCTATGATTCTATAATTTCATTAGAAAATTTCTTCTTATGATTATTCAAATGCTAGATATTAATTTGACAAGTTGGGTTTGCCACCTATGATCATATTGAACAGTTTCCTTCTCTGCAGCTGCCCCAATTGATATGAAATATTTTCATTATCTGTTCTGGTACTAACTAACAGAACTGACTATTTTTATTGTTCCAAAACTTTTCTCATTAAAAAACACATAAATATTGCTTGCAATATTTAAAAAAAAAAGAAAAAAAAGATAACTTGGGCTAATGTTGGCTTTTTTTTTTTTTTTAATTTCATGTATTTGCTTCAGGATATTTTGAGGGGAGAATAATTCTAGTCAACACAATTCAGTTTTTCTAGAAAAGAGAATAAGTAGATTAAGTATTTTTTTTATTGATATTGCAACATTCAGATGACATGAATCCAAAAGTGTACTCAAGCAAACCAGGCTGAAGGACGTTAAAGCCAGTCTGTGTGGCAGGAACATGACTTTTCTTGGTCTTGTTTTACTACCTAAATTTGGATACCTGCTATTTTTTGGACAAAAATTTCAGTCATAATCAAAGGTTACTTCAATATCAGCAGAAAATTGTTTGGCAAAATTATTCCCTACTTAATCTTATATTTCATTTTTGTCATGCTGTTATATCGGCCATATCTATTACAAAAAAAGTTTGTTTAGCTTTGTTACTGAGAATTTTATCTAGTGATTTACATAGTTTCCAAAGTACAGTTATCGCTCTAGTCATTGGAGCATGCATTTTTCCACACAAAATGAAGTGAAGGTTTGCAACTTTAAGTAATCAGCTGGTGTTAAGAATAAACTTCAGAAAAGAGAGTTATCTGTAAGAATTATCTGTATTTTCATAAACAGTAGTCTGCTAAATGGAGGTTCCATTTCTAGAGTTATCATTCATTAAGAAAGAAAATTCATAAACCAAATCAGGAATTCTGAAAAATACATTCATATTAAAATTAAGTTCTTCGGGAATAAGTAGAATAAATAAAAGATTTGTAAACAAATCTGCCCTATCTATCTGGGCCTTCCTGAATCAGGCTTTTCTTTTAGTCTCTCTTTCCAGCTTACTGGTTTACAGTGCCTTCCTGGACTGAACAAATTCCAGAAAAAAAATTTTGTGTCTGTAGGAAACTCGACTTATCATCAGCTCAACACCATGACTGTTCACTCATTGTTTCTCTCAGAGGATGCTGAAATTCATGTTATGGATTCCCCCTTTAGTGGATCTTAACACATTTTGCATGCCCTATGTTATTTTTTGGGACCTTTCTTCCCGCAAAATATACATCACCCTATGGAAGGCACAATCTTCCATAGATGCACATGGAGCTCCTAAGAAAACTCGGACTAGAAAATGCAACATCCTGCAGGACGCAGGGACTGGTGACCCAGGAATAACACAAAGACACTGTTCAAGCACACAGAGATGAGGTTAGTAAAGCCAAAGTCCACTGAGAGTGGCATCTAGTAATGAATAGAAGGAAAACAAAGCAAAATGCAGGCTCAATGTTGAACAAGAGAAGGGACCTGACACCCAAGCGTGTTGAAAGAGTTGGCAGATGTGCTCGCCAAGCCACTTTCCATGATTTACCTGAAGTCATGGCTAACTGGGGCGGTCCCATTGGACTGGAGGGTGGCAAATGTGACACCCATCTACAAGAGAGGCACAAAGGAAGATCCAGGAAACTATAGACCTGTCAGTCTGACCTCAGTGCCGGGGAAGGTCATGGAGCAGGTCATCTCAAGTGCCATTAAAAAACATATAATGGACAACCAGGGGATCAGGCCTAGTCAGCACGGGTTTATGAAAGGCAGATCCTGCCTGACAAACCTGATCTCCTTCTGTGACAAAATGACCCGACTATTGGATGAGGGAAAAGCTGTGGAGATTGTCTACCTGGATTTTTGAAAACCATTCGACACAGTTCCCCATAGAATTCTCATAGAAAAACTGGCTGCCCATGGCCTGGATGAGCGTACGGTCTGCTGGGTCAAGCACTGGCTGGATGGATGGTCCCAGAGAGTGGTGGTCAATGGAGCTAAATACAGTTGGCAGCTGGTCACAAGTGGTGTTGCTCAGGGCTCGGTGTGGGGACCATTTCTGTTCAACATCTTTATTGATGATCTTGATAAGGACATAGAGTGTGTTATCAGTAAGTTCGCAGATGACACCAAGTTAAGCAGGAGTGTCGACCTACATGAAGATAGGGAGGTTCTACAGAGAGACTTGGATAGATTGGATCAGTGGGCCAGCATCAACAGGATGAACTTCAACAAGGCCAAGTGCCAAGTCCTGCACTTGGGCCACAACAACCCCATGCATCGCTACAGGCTTGGGGAGGTGTGGCTGGAGAGCTGTGTGGAAGAGAAGGATCTGGGGGTTCTAAATGACAAGCAGCTGAACATGAGCTGGCCAAGAAAGCCAGCGGCATCCTGGTTTGTATCAGAAATAGTGTGACCAGCACAAGTAGGGAGGTGACAGAAGAGGAGGCTGAGGGGAGACCTCATCACCCTCTACAACTACCTGAAAGAAGGTTGCAGAGAACTGGGAATGAGTCTCTTTAACCAAGTAATAAGCAATAGGACAAGAGGTAATGGCCTCAAGTTGCACCAGGGAAGGTTTAGACTAGATATTAGGAAACATTTCTTTACAGAACGGGTTGTTAGGCGTTGGAATGGGCTGCCCAGGGAGGTGGTGGAGTCCCCATCTCTGGAGGTGTTTAAGAGTCTGGTTGACATAGCGCTGAGGGATATGGTGTAGTTGGGAACTGTCAGTGTTAGGTTAATGGTTGGACTGGATGATCTTCAAGGTCTTTTCCAACCTAGACGATTCTGTGATTATGTGATAGTCCCCCTCTACTCTGCACTGGTGAGGCCACACCTGGAGTAGTGTGTCCAGTTTTGCTCACCTCAATATGAGAGAGATATCGAGGTGCTGGAGCGAGTGCAGAGGAGGGCAACGAAGCTGGTGAAGGGCCTGGAGAACAAATCTTATGAGGAGCGATTGAAGGAGCTGGGACTGTTTAGTTTGAGGAAGAGAAGGCTGAGGGGAGACCTCATCACTCTCCACAACTACCTGAAAGGACATTGTAAAGAGGTTGGTGCTGGTCTCTTCTCACAGGTGATTAGTGACAGAACAAGGGGGAACGGCTTTAAACTCTAACAGGGGAGGTTTAGACTGGACATTAGGAAAAAATTTTTCACAGAAAGAGTGAACACCACAGAAAGAGTGGTCAGACAGTGGAACAGGCTGCCCAGGGAGGTGGTGGAGTCACCATCCCTAGATGTGTTTAAGGATCATTTAGATGAGATGTTGGGGGATATGGTGTAGGGGAGAACTTTGTGGAGTAGGGCTGATGGTTGGACTCGATGATCCCAAGGGTCTTTTCCAACCTGAATGATTCTGTGATTCTAAGATCTGTTATATGAAGAGAGGCTGGGAGAGCTGGGACCATTTCGCCTAGAGAAGAGAGGTCCCATGGAGTAACTTATCCACGTATATAAACACCTGATGGGTGGAGTCAAGAAGATGAACCTAGATACATCTAGTGGTGCCCAGTGACAGAACAAGAGACAACAGGCCCAAATAAACAGGCCCAAGGCCGAAGAGGAAATTCAGTTAAATATATGAGAAAACATTTTTACTGTGATGGTAGGGTCATACCCTGGAATGTCACATGCCTCTGGACATCAGGCAACACTTTTTACAGTGACAGTGACCAAACACTAACACAGATTGCCCAGAGAGTTGTGGACTCTCCATCCTCAGAAATATTCAAACCTGCCCAGACACAGCCCTCAGCAACCTGCTGTAGCTGTCCCCATATGAGCAGAGGATTGGAGCAGATGATCTTCAGACATGCTAACCAGCCTCAAACACTCTGTTGTTCTTCTTTTAGGTGTCTTCATATGTCCCAGAATAAATAACCAGAACAAGACAGATCTGGCTCCCTGATATTCACTTAATTTCCTTTTACTGAAGAGTATAATGATCATACATGTCCAGAAAACTGCAGTAATATACATAAATATACCCTAAAGTGCAAGTTATATTTGCTAGAAGTAGATGGATAACTCAGAAATTCTGCAAGATAAACGTTTAGTATTTCACATGTTCTTCATGTCAAAGCTGGAAAGTACTTCAACTATAATTTCATTTTTAAAATGTTGTAAAATTGATTGTATAAAAAAATTAAGTATAGAGAAAAGGCATCTAAAATGTAAAGGAAATAGCAAAAATAACCCCTCTACCACCAATAAAAACAAGTTATTTTTCTTTGTATGTTCCATTTTCCAACAGCTCCAAGCAAGCAAATACTATTCAATTATAGCCTCTGTATTCCTTTATAGTCTCCTTTTCAATTAGTAAGAGTGCAAACAAACAAGGATTCAAATTGCTTCTGTTTGGCTGCAGATGTATATTTCCTGCTACTCTTCCCACAGTGCTCTATTCTGCTTTTCAATGTATTGTGGAATTGCACTATTACTTCCTCTATTTTGATCTTATAGTTACTCTGAGTGTTCTGAATGACTGACAGCACATGCAATGACCTTCAGATAGAAAAAATACTTTTTTAAAACAAGATTTAATTCAATGTAATTTGTCACGCCTAACTCAGTTTCATTTAGTTCATATATACTTGGAAATCCTTTGCAGTGTTAATGACATTATCTTAGCGCATTCACTGACAATAGGAGCTGTTGCATGCTTTGTGGATCTGCTTTGAGAGAGTCCAGGTGGGATGAATGAAATATATTTAGCAAAAAGTGAGAAAAGGAGAAAGAAAATGTGTGTGTGTGTATCTTCTAGAGTTCCTATCTCTGAAAAAAATACTGAGATCAATTAATTTATTTAAGAACCTAAATAAAATCATGCCCACACAATGACACTCAGTATTTTCAATCTCTCAGTTTTAACTAAATTAAGCTACTTAAAAAAAAAAAAAAAAGAGAATTTAAAAACTACTATTCCAGTTGTGATGTTCTTTGCCTTAACTACTGTTCTAGCCAGAACTAAAAATGAAACTAGAAACATTCCTTATGTATGCAAATAACTGTAATCGTAAGTTTCAATTTCACATGTTTTAACTTGAAGAAATTGCAGTTAAAAATTATTTTTATATTTCTGCAATCTATGGAAATTAAGGGTTTGAAAATTAGTATAAAAAAATCTTGTACTTTCTTCACAAATTCAGCACAGCTACTTGATTCTGTTTGATATCTTTGCTAAAATAATTTTCCAAGCAATAAGAAACCAAAGCCATTCAGTAAGCAAAAAGTAAAGCATATATCTTTAAAGAATACGGTTATTTGCTCATTAGCCAGAAAAGCAACATTTTCTAATAGACTGTGCTTTTCAATAACATAACATCATCAGAGTAAAAGGAAAAAATATATATAGTAATAAATAATATATCAAAACTTGTATGTGTGAGCTTTGCACAGAAAAAAAACCTATGCAGTCTAAAACACTAAAGCCTGTGATTTTATTAACTTCAACTCTATCCAAGAATCAGTTCACTGTAATGTAAACTCCAAGATGAGCTCTTCCACTGCCAGAGTATCTCATGGACCTTTTTCTTGAAAGACAGTCAGACCATACCAGGATATACTTCCCACTTACTGATGGTTTTGCATGACAGACTATCCAGCAACAAAGATTTAATCTAAGAATGAGAAACTGACTGCAATGACATGTGGAGTAACACCCATGATACAAGTACTTGTTATTGGTATAAAATTTGTGCCTGTTACATATTATTAATTGTACATATGCTGTCTAGGATAAATTCATTCGTATTTCACACCTTTTATCCCAGATTTGCTGGATTAGTTGGTTTTTCAATTAACACTACGTTGCAGGAGAAAACCTTATGAGACAAACTGAATATATTAAAATAAAAATTTTAATCCCTTAAACCTTATTTTATGTTTTTGCTTGATTTTAAAAATGCCTACAAATGCAAAAGACAAAAATCCTCTCTGCCTCTTCTGTTCTAAATATGCACATATTTGAAGCTCATGAGAACAGAACGAAAGCTTTATTTTATGCAAAAAGAGTCAGTCAAGCAAATAACCAGGGAGGGGAGAACCCATGCCTGCCATAACATTGCTGTACAGCTACAAAATACTTACTTCCAATATGCTTCAGTTTTGGCTGGCAGGGAAGGTAGAAAATGACAGGTTAAGTGTCTTCCTCTATCATGCCGAGCAAAGAACACACGAGATTTTTTGTTGCAAGAATTAAGATAGATATCTGAGAAGATTAGACAGAAAAAAACATCAAATCGGTGTTATTTAGATTGCCATGGAAGGCCCAAGAAGACACTTATGGTAGGGAACAGCAGAAGAAAAAAAAGTCATCAAATCCATTTTCTATGTCTGAAACTGGTCTGAAACTATATCAAAAGTGACTTCAAATATTTAAATAGATATACTAATTCTTAATCATGGAAGCTGAGAATAACATTCATATAGCCCTTTTGCATCTAAAACCTCAATATAAGATATGAACATCCCTCATTCTTGTAACTTCAGCACATACAGAACTCTCAACAATGACTAATCCCACAAAGCTTTTTCCTGCCAAAAGGGATGATAAGCAAACATACAAGGAATCATTTATTAATGAGAAATGCTACTGTAGTCTCTGAATCCCTTTATACTCCTTGAGCTGAACTAGAGTGAATGTTTTTGCCATCAATTCATTTTTTTTTTTTTTTTTGTTAAATGTCAGGAAACCAGGCCCTGGGAGATGATCAGCCTGTTCATCTAAGCAGAGTGGTGTGTCAGCACTGCCCCTCTCACATATCCCTGAGCAGAAAGATGCAACATGTGCATGGTGCTTTCATCACCCTGGCAGTCTATTTTAGTCTGCTTCTACATCAGGAGGCTGCCTGCACTCTGTGCTGATAACAAAGCACTATCGCTTTTCAAAGTGACAGGGCACAGTGACATATCAACACTGGAACTTAAACGAAAAGCCCCTTCTAATTTAACTGCTAATCTGCTGAAGCTGTGTTCAAATGTGGCACTCTTGTTTTCAATTAAAACTTTCTTGTAGCTAGAAAAAAAGTTTGGTGTATGACTTTGCCTTTTTGGGTAGCAGTCAAGTCAGGAAGGAGCTGAAAGGCTGGAAAACAAAGTGAAGTATTTTTCCCACTGCTAAATGTCAGATATTTGTTTGTCAGATAGAAATTGCACAGGATACACCTTCTGAAAGTGGTTTTGTAGGAGACTAATGGAAGGTTTGTTATCAAAACAGGAATTTTCCTCTGAAGGTATACAGTTTTTCACATGCTTATACAGGGTTACAGTGTTCATTGATAAGGGTAGAGCAACTGATGTCATTTACCTGGACTTGTGCAAAATGTTTGACACTATCCCACATGACATCCTTGTCTCTAAATTGGAGAGACATGGATTTGATGGATGGACTGCTCAGTGGATAAGGAACTGGTTGGGTGGTTGCACTCCAAGAGTTGCAATTAATGTCTTAATGTCCAAGTGTAGAGCAGTGGTGTTCCTCAGGGATCGGTGTTGGGCCCAGTGCTACTTAAAGTCTTTGTTGACAACAGGGACAGTGGGATTGAATACACCCTCAACAAGTTTGTGATGACAATAAGTTGTGTGGTGCAGCTGACATGCTGGATGGAAGGGATGTCATCCAGAAGGACCTTGACAGGCCTGAGAGATGGGCCCATGCAAACCTCATGAAGTTCAACAAGGCCAAGTGCAAGGTCCTACACATGGGTCAAGGCGATATCCCATACACAAATACAGTGCATTGAGTGGATTGAGAGCAGCCCTGTGGAGAAGGATTTGGGAGTAGTAGTGCATGGAAAACTGACTATGAGCTAGCAATGTGCACTTGTATCCCAGACAGCCAACCAGAGCCTGGGCTGCATCGAGAGAATTGTGTCTAGCAAGTCAAGAGTGGTGATTCTGCCCTCTACTCTGCTTTTGTGAGACCCCACCTGGAACACTGCTCAGCTCTGGGCTCCCCAGCATAAGGAAGACATGGACCTGCTCGAACGGGTCCGCAGGAGGGCCACAAAGATGATCAGGGGACTGGAGCACCTCCCTTATGAAGGCAGGCTGAGAGAGTTGGGGTTGCTCAGCCTGGAGAAGGGTCTGGGGAGATCTTGCAGTGGCCTTTCAGCACTTAAAGGGGGCCTACAGGAAAGATGGCAAGGGATTTTTTATAAGGGAATGTAGCGACAGGACAAGGCATAACGGTTTTAAACTGAAAGAGGGTAGATTTAGATTAGATATAAGGAAGAAATTCTTTCCTGTGAAGGTGGTAAGTCACTGGAACAGGTCACCCAGAGAAGTTGTGGATGCCCCCCTCCCTGGAAGTGTTCAAGGCCAGGTTGGACGGGGCTTTGAGCAACCTGGTCTAGTGGAAGGAGTCCCTGCCCATGGCAGGGGGGTTGGAACTAGATGATCTTTAAGGTCCCTTCCAACCCAAACCATTCTATGATATAAAATATTGGCAAAAAATTCTTTACTCTGTGTTAATTTAAAGCTTTATCTGGAATTATTAACAGCAGAACAGAAAAGAGTTAGTACAAATCCTAGCACATTTGGTTCTTTGAACAATGATTTCAGTAGATTTTTAAGGCTGTACTGGCAAGCAGTCTCTGCTTCTAAGTATTTTATTTCACTTCCACTGATGTCTTGGTAAACTGACCTACAACATTAGGTTTTTAGACTGTTATTTGCAAAAGATCGCACTGTACTTCAGAAGATAAAAAGCTAGTATTACTGTTTTAGAGAACATTTGAAGCAATATCCACATGAAGCTGTTAAAAATTTTGGAAGTAACATTTCCCTTTGGGCAGACAGCAAGTTTTCTGGCAATTTGTCTCTTGGACAACTATTAAGTACAAGGAGTGAATATTTTTTTCTTCTGTTTTTCAAAGCAGCTTCTGCTTTCCTTGGTTCCCTTCAACACATTTTTCTTCGGAAAGCTGTTTCAGTGGATTGGCTACATATCAAAATACTGTCTTCTATATAATCGCATGAGTCAGCCTGCCATTACTTGATTGATCAAGGCTTGGACCTATGAAAAATAAAACATATGGCCTATAGCCCAACAAAACTATGTGGATAAATGCAAACTTAGAATTAACAGTGGTTAGGACCAGAAGTTTGGTTTGGTTCGGTTTGGTTTGGTTTGTTTGTTTGTTTTAATTTATTGACTATAATGCAGATAAAAATGCAAATATTTTGAAGTTTATAGTCATGCATTGTTATGTATAGCATCAATGCTTCCTAATGAACAAAATAATTCCTACAATTTTTGCAAACTAAAAACAAACAAAAGAAACTAAAAATGTATATTTGTGTTTAATAGCTAACTTAATGCAAAAAATATCTCAAGCTCTTAAAACAGCTGAGTAGCTATAATAGCATGTACAGTACACTGTATTTTTTCCTCCGGAAACATTCTTACTTACATCTAGTTTTAAAATACAGAAGTAAAATCTATGCAGTTAGTAATTCATGAATTATTTAGAACTCTTTTTCTAATATTCTATGCTAATCCCAATATTATACTTTCCTTTCCTTAAAATTCAGTTTGAATATGTAAATTCATCAGTCTTAGCAACAAGACACAACAAATTCATCATTTCATCAATTAATTACTTTGCCCCAACTTTTCAGAGAGAAGTTGTGTAGAACTGAGTAGAGACTGACACTTCTTGAATAATATTTTCATTGTGTATCTATGGTCTTGAGGCAAGTTTTATCAGGCTAGTGTCAAATTCTGTGCTCAGCACAACAAGCTGTACCAAATTTGTTAAATTAATTTATTCTGTTCTATGGAAGGAAATTTATCTAGCTATTGTCCTATCTACATGACATAATATAATGTTCTTTGTTTAGGATTATGTCAGAGAGTAAACTATGGACATATGTAAAAACCGTCATAAACACAATTTTATACAGTTCTTGTTCCTAGATTCTGCTAAGTTTTTCCCTTTCATTTCTTCCCAAGCTGTGATTTAATATTCCTCTGTTCTCTTAGAAAATTAATACAAGTTTATTTAGCAGTGCTTGGAAGTGACTGAGGTATTTACTATCTATTTATTAACTATAAATATGATCTTTGTGGGTATAAACACATAGGCATGCATACATAACAGTGTAAATTAAGGAACTGTATTTGAAAACCATTGGGTTAACATTGCATATGTCAGTTATGTCTATGTGATAATTTTATAGGGGACAACAGGGATGATAAGGAAATATCCTAAACTGCACAGTGTGTTGGGGGAAGGAGAGTATGTACAAATGACACTTGAAATTAGACCAGATTCCCCAGATCCTGTGTGTTCTCAGAAGAGGAAACCCTTTGCAACATGTAAGAAAAGTCCTTGAGTATTCTGACACAAAATGAGATTAATCAGATGTATAAAGAGCTGATAGCCCAGTAGAAGATTAGCTCATTCATGGCCTCACCACATGTATCCCCTCCACAATAATTTTTTTAATCTGTTTTGTACAGTGATGAGGGCTGCAACTCCTGTAAGAGTACATGTATCAGTTCTGTGTTAATGGAAAACTGCACTTATGCTGGTTTTCCATGAGCCAATTAAACTGCAAATGTGGCTAGATCACACTGAGATGTAGAACAGGAAGAAGCCATGCTGCTAAAATCTTAGCTCTACATAATCTTCTGTCCTGTGTGATGTTAATCTGAATGTTTTTAGACAGAGATGGCCAGCTCTTGGCTGTTCAGTGTTAACTGACATTTTTCTAGAAGACCTAAAACTTAATTGTCTGTTTTGTAAAACAAAAAAACTGCTTAATGCATAGTTTGCCTTGTCTTGTAACTGAGTTTTTCATAATCAGTTAATAACCAAGCAAAGTGAAACTGTCTACATCCATGGTACTCTGTTGCTTCTATTACAACTACTTCGAAAGAATGAGCTTCAGATATTCACAAATATGTAAAGCATGGAGGTGGTGTCTCAAGGGGAAAGTCATTAAGCTCTCTGCAAATCAGGTGCTCAGATATCCTATCTGGAGTTATGCCAGCTAGTCCTTTTTCAGTCTACAGTTCTGTTCACGTGCAAGCACAGACAATTTGACTGATGTAATTTAAAATCTGTGGTAAAGATTTTAGTAGAAAGCAGGAATGGGAAAATATGGTGAGTGAAATGATAAGCACCTAAACAAAAGAGGACTAGAAAATCACTAAGGCCTTTTGAGCTTTCATGAGAACACTCAACTACAACACACTTCTTTAGAAATAGGATCTGAAATTCACATTTATTGCATAGTTTTTAAAACTATTTAATAATTTTTTTTAAAAAAAGAAAGTTCCAAGAAGAAGAAGGGAAAAAACACCCACCCTAAAAATGTTTTTTATTTTAGGAGATAAAAGCATCAGGTGGCTGGCTGATTGTGCAATCTTATATAACTGACAAATGCAGTTTAAAACCATAAAGCCTCCAGCAAGGTGGTACAGCAGATAAAGGTCCAATCATTTATTTGGGAGAATGCAGTTCAACTCTTATAACTTGTGATCTTATATAAAATGTGTTATACCCAGCTCCTTCTCAGAATCTTAAGTAACAAAAAATTATATTACACGGTTTAGGGACCAAATTCTCTATGGAGAACCTTTCACCAGAGTCATAGTTTATATGAGACTGAGAATGAAAGAATATCTAGAAAATAAATGCTTTAGTTGTTGAATGTATTTTGGCATAGGTAAATGTATACCCCTTCAGAACATTGGTCTACCAAAAGATTGTAAATCCAAATTTGAATGATAATGACCCATGGATTTCTTTTGCTTCCAGAACTACTTGTGGTAAAGTGAAAAATTATTTGAAAGCAGTAAGACCCATCCTCCTTTCTCAGTAACACACTTTACATGTACAGTCCCAACCGCTCACAGGTGACCTGTGCAATTCTTAGCAGCTTGTGTTATTCTACTGAACAACATTCTGAAGGTATCCACAGCATTATTTTGAAGTCAAATTTTTTAGGATGTGAATTCTCAGACTCAAGGTTATTTCCATATAAACTTCCTTAAACCTGTTGATTTATGGATTGTGAATTTGGAATATGACATAAGGTTCGATATGAGACCAAAGCTTTATTCTGGCAATTTACTGCACTTCCTAATAAAACTGAAAAATAATTTGCTGACGGCAAACTGGTGGCAGGTGTGCTTTAGTGTTGACAGCTGCATTTCTGACATGGATCACAGAGAAACTGTGGTGTTCATGTTATAACATCTGGAACATTTGATCAGATTTCAAGATCTAATTCAGATGGGTTATCTATTATCATTTCCCAAAATAAAGGAAAAATAGTATTATGGTACAACGTTCATATTAACTCAAGAATAAGTCATTAAAACATTGTCTGAAAAATCTTGTACATGTCTAAGAAAAAAACAAGCCAGTAAAAACTATTCAGAGATGTACTACTAGATAAAGGTATTTATTTATACTTGCGTAGTGCCCAATTGTACTTTGCAAGAATGACATTAAACAAATACAGAACAATAAAAAACCTTAAAAAAATAGTATGTGGTATGAAGACTGGAAGTGTCTCTCATCAGAACAGTCATTAAAGTGTTTGGACCTGAATTCTTTGGGGCATCTCTTGGTTTATTTCAGAAGAAGCAAATTAAGTACCATATTACACTGAAAGAAATAAATATCAAAAGCATAACCAATGCATTTCACCATCCTTTTTTAATAAGACCAGGCTTCCCCAGGTACAAAACTACTATTCACATACATATCTATGTACATACATATAAGTAGTTTTTTGCAAAATGCATTAATAAAAAACTGGTCATGTGTCAATGTTACAACAACCAGTACTTCCGCAAGGATGAAATCTTTCGCTGACTACATGAACTGGACCAAAATATCTATCCAGTCTGCCACGGTTGAGCTTTGAGTTTTCCTGCTTCACAGCAGGAGTCTACAGAAGCTTTCACTTTGTTTGGCTGTCTTTCACGAACGAATCAGAGGCACAAATATGCCCCCACCCCTGCCACACACAGTTTCTATTAGAGTTAAAATCATAGCAAGAGTTTCAAAGTACTACAGTGTGCCTGCTTTGCTCTCCATCCTCCTCCAGGCACATGGAGCTGCTGCCATGAACTGTTCACTCTACTGATATAGAGATACAATGGTGCCACCATTGATGGTTGCAGCGGTTGCCGGGGTTTCAGCACATTTGTCTTCATTATGCACCTCTCTCTTGTCTTACCCTTGCTCCACCTCTGCAAAGAAAAGTCTGGTGGTGGGGCTTACATCTGTCTATGGGAGTTAAGTCTCAGATTCCAGCCAGTTTTGGTACTCTTTATAGCCATCACAGTGGTCTGGACTCCAAAGCACTAGTTTACCTGCTCCAGACCTACCCATCTGTTCTTTTGCAGCTGAAAAACTGGAACAATCTTGAACATAGACAAACGTAGAAAAAACATTAAATGAACCCGTAGCTTTAGGTAAACTATTGCAAGAGCATGAATGGCTGGAAAAATAAAACAATAGAGCTTTCTTTAAAATATTTGAATAAATAATGTCTACTTATTCTCTATTTATGAAGTACATTCAGTATTTTTGAGGTGCTTTTTAAATAATTTACATAAAAATCATTTTTATATATATTACATTTACAACACTGCACATATATCTGATAATAACAGCACTCACCAAGAGGAGTATCAGTCATCAAATAAAATAGATTCACTGATTGTTTAGAATATTCTTTGGCCATTTTTACCAGTGGAATGGGGCAGAAGACTACCATAGGAATCTTTAAATATTTTATAACTGTTTTGGGTTTGACTGATTTTGTTATAAATGCTTGCTGCAGATGCAATTGCAAAGAAAATTAGGTCATGTGTAAACACAGGAGCAAGAAAGTCATAAGCAAGAACAGATGAATGGGATTAAACTGCAAGTAAGTCATTCACTCCTGCTATATAACTGAATATTGTAATGACAGCGTAAAGGACTAGGATGCTATAACCTTGATGTATCTGTGTCATTTTAAAAGTCTTGAAGACCAGATTAAATTTTGGCCTAAATTTTGTTATAACACTCTTCTAAGATTTTTGCTTCCTATTTTATAGAATCGTAATTAGAATATCAAAGTTCTTTACTTTATATTGAAGAAAATATGGTGAGCTGCTGGCACATGTTAGTATACCAAGGATGAGCCGAGCTGCATAGGATTCTTACCGACTCCGCCTAGAACTGTGAGCTCTACAGATGAAGCAACTTAATTAAGAGTGAGTGATGGCTTCCTGACTAGCCATTTATTTATTCCATGAAATTGCTGTTTTTGAAGTCCTTCTTCCCAGTATCATCCTTTTCCAGGTTGTTTTGTAAAGAAGTTGCAAACACAATCTTATTTGGAAAGAAAATGCGTCTTGGTTAGAGGTCAAAGAAGGATTTTAAAGAAATAAAACTATGAGTCTAACCAGAGTTTTGCTTAATAATTATCACCACTATGTATCTGCCAGGTACCATCAATCAGAAAATAGAGAATCAATCTGAAAAAGAAGAAATTACTCATGAAACAACGCCCACAGAAAGTATCATTAACATTCAACAGCACTACATGGAAGGCAAGAGAAAAGCCATTCAAAAACATAAGGCAGGAGGGAAGATGAAAGAACACTGACATAAAAATAATGCTGCCTAACTGCATTGTGAATTATCTCTTTAATGGACTCCCTTTGAACCAGCCAGGTATGTTTTAGTACCTATGTGACACCATGAGTCAGCAGGGCACTCATGCACAGGACTTGAAATAAATGAAAAACTGAGGCATATAGTTATTATTTTTTATTAATTTATTTTAGTTAATATTTAAAATAAAACATGAATACAGGAAATTAGAACTCTACCTGGGAAAAGTTTACTGTTCAGGATTGCATATCAAGAAAACAGCAGATTACTAAATGATCTGGGATTACTGAGAGGGCTATACAAAGGAAACACCAGCCTGATAATTCATGGCAATTTCAGTATTATCCTCAGTGCAATTTAATCAGAAATATATAAAATTCTGTAAGCTTTCTGTGTTTAGCAAAGAGCCAGAACTCTTCAGTTTATCTCAAATGTTTTCTAATCATTATGGCTCAGCACCTTCTTTTTTTGTGATGGTGAATGGCATTTTTTCTAAGTCGTACTTCAGTTTTTGACAGATATTCCTAAAACTTACAAGCAAAAAAACACAAACACACACAGAAGTCAGAAAATGTAAATAGAAGAATCTGTTAGATCAGAGTCTTCCTTCTCTCCTCCACAGAACTGACTTGTACGCAAATTTAAAATTTAAATATACAAAAATTATCTGACATTTACCATACCCAATAGTGTTTCAGAGGTACACATATAACCAGGAACTGCCTAAATACTGTTTCCCCATTCATGGCTAAATGCAGCTGTTTAGTTCATTTTCAGCTGTTTCCCACAACAACATTCCTTTCTAGTTTGTTATGTCAGTGATGCCAGTATTTTTAAGAAAGAGAGAGACATTTTACACATGTAAGCAGGAGAGAGTGAAAGAAACATGCTACGGCATTTATTACAGTTCTCCCATATATGTTTAAAGAACTGAGGAAAGGTAGAGGAGTGAAAAAGGATTAACACTTTACCCTGGAAAGTAGGTAGCAAAAATGACCATGTGTCTTCATGAAGAAATATGTATATTTTCATGTAGGCATAAAAAATATTCTGTGATGGTTCACATATCTCAGCAGAGTCCTCATGGTCTGTAATAAGGAGAATGCCATGCACCAGCTGTTACTGAGCTGAACGGTTCTTTTATCATCTTTCACCCTGTACATGGTCAGTTGTACCCAACATGTTTTGTGCACAAGGCATCATGCCAAATCCTGTGCTATCACTCTTCCCTGATCAATAACTGCAGCCTTGTGGCACTTTGGTTATGACAGAATCAGATACTAATGCTCAAAAGCTGTACTTAATAAGACAGATTATTGTGTTGCCTAACCAGTGAATTGCCTCCAAAATCCACACTTAATACTGCAACTAGTATTGCCTTATAAAGTTGAAGTGTCACTCCTGCATCCATATGTTGTATTTTGGGCATTTATTTTCTGTTCCAATAGGCTTTCTAGGCTGAAATAAAGTGAGGGAGTAGTTTCTACTCCAGCTAGTAAGGTACCTCTTGAGGCCTATCACTACAGCACCAGTGTGTCAACCCTTTCATAACGGAAGAGAGCTGCCTGCGAACAATAATAATTAATCATAACAGACTGAGCCACTGAAGCAAGAACACAGCTCAAAGTTCTTCATTATCAGTGTCTGTTATATTTCCTCTATGAATGAATAGACTGCTTTGGTTGGAAAGAAACATGGAGATGGCATGACATAACATCATGACAGTTTGATATATTTTTACACAAATAATTTTTACACCCAGCTTTTCTTCACTTTTGCTTTTGTTTTGAGAGGATTAGCAAAGGAATACTGGCTCACTTGCCCCAAAGGAGGAGAAAAGAAAGTTGCCATAACAGGAACAAGGGGAAAAGCATAAGCTTAGGGTTAGAATGCGGAGGAAAGAAGTCTTCTATCTTATGATAGGGGAGACATCTGTTCTAGAGAAATACCACATACTACATTTGTCACAATCTCTGTTTACAATTTCTTAGTTTTTTTCAACACTAATTAGTTCATAAATAGGCAGGAAAATGAGACTTTCGTGTAATTAAATGTAATAAAAATAGGCAACCTGAACTGATATTCATCCTGTTGTCGTGAAGGAATTCATTAAGAAGCTGCCTTTGTGGCAGGCCTGCACTCTCATGTAGGTTCACTTTCATGGTTTTTGTGGATGGGGAAGGAAGATTCAGGCTGAAAGCTCTGATATCCTTCCAGAAACAGCTTCTTGTCTAGGAACGCATCATGCCAACGTATGCTTCCTTTAGTTTAAACTCTTTTGCATTCAGATAACAGAAAGGAGGAAAACTGTCGCACAATATTTTATTACCTTGTCCTGATTTTTAGGTTTTTTAGTTTTTTTCACATTACACGTCCTTCCCAGATGACACAGGTCACTGAGGTTAGCTAAGATCTGCCTTAAATCTGTTCCATGGGCAGTTTAGGGTCCTCTATGAACATTAAGAATTACATGCTTAAATATGTGTTCTGCATCTAGTAGTATTTGGACACTTTTCCCACTGTTTCTCTGCCCACAATAAAAATTACAAGATAATTCCACAAAAATAGAATCACATATTGTTCTCTTCTGAGTTTTACATATCAAACCATGAAGAAAAAAGAATAAATTACTTAAAACAGCAATGTTTCCTCCCATGATTTCTGTAAATTTACCAGAAAATTTACTTCAACTGGATGAATATAATTATAATTATTTATTTCAAATGTAGATTAAAATGTGTGTCCAACCAGTGTACAACTCACAGTAGTACAGAATTCTGTTCGCCATATTAAAGCAACCAGAGGAAAAACAGAAATATAAAATAGAGTGATGTTAGTGCATAGCTCTTTAAGAAACTAAAAGTACATTCCATGTTTAAAGCATCCAGAAATGGGTAAATATAAATGGGGCTTCAGTGTGGTTGTCAAAAAAATGAAAAAAAGTTTCATATTTTATAATCATCTTTTCTCTTGAAACTAGACATGATTTCAGGTACATGGGAAAGGAGAATAAAAACTCAGGATCAACACCTGTGGAAAACTATGCAGAAATGTAATTTGGAGGAATGGCAAAGAGGAAACCTGATAGAAATTAGAAAGGTATGACAAAAATTTATCTAAAGAAATTAGAAGATGAAATAGTGAATGAGATTGGACATAAGGAAGAGATTTTTTATGATGAGAGTGGTGAGATGTTGGAACAGGTTGCCCAGAGAAGTTGTGGCTGCCCCCTCCCTGGAAGTGTTCAAGGCCAGGTTGGACGTGGCTTTCAGCAACCTGATCTAGTGGAAGGTGTCCCTGCCCATGGCAGGGGGATCGGACTTTATGATCTTTGAAGGTCCCTTCCAACCCAAACCATTCTATGATTCTAAGGTTCTCTGATTCTTTTCAAAAGATTAAAAAAAATCTGTCAGACTTTAACAAAGAATTGTATCTCAATAACAAATCCAACTTTCTGAACTCAGTCATCAAATTCTATAGGTGTTTTCTACAGGTTACTGCAGATGATGCACGTCACTGTAACCTTCAGTGTTGTGAACAGACGAGTGTTATGCACATTGGACTCTAATAACATTTGCAATCCAAAATTACAAGCACATGCTGTGCCCAGCAGAGTAGTGAAACAACCATTGGAAGTGAGAAAGTGTCACAGTTCTGCCAATTGCTCTAGGTCAGTTAAGGGTCAGCAGTGGCTAATACGGACAGTATAAGCCAAGATAAAGCCAAGGTATCAGATGGAAATACTGCTGTAGTCCAAAATGTATCCCAGAAGCAGCCTTCAGCTAGCAGAGGCTAGGAGAGACTCAGTGATGTGAGAGCCTCACATTGCCTTGGAACTTCTTGTAGTCTCTCTCTTCTGAACTCCTTTTAAAAGGCAGCAGTACAAACATCAAACACCCTTCCTAAAGAATATGTGCCTCCATCTAACTCCCACTAACTCCTACTAAAGATATGAATTTCAATAAACATTCCCAGATTACTGCAATCCTAGATCTTTATACCTTTAAAAAAGAGGTATAGACAGAGGAAGTTACTACAGCATATCTCCTTACATGGCAGCAGAGTTGATATGAACTGATACTTTAAAAATAAAGACAAATGTATTTTTCATGCAGAAGTTATGGAAGTGCAGATGACACTCTGAGAATATTCTAATCTTGCTCCTTTACAGCTCTACCACATCATCTTGAGCCTGAAATTGAAAAAAAAAGCTAAAAACAAGGCAAAGTATATGTTAATTTGACTCTATGGTTTTGTCTTAACATAAGATGAATTCTCATTAATAATGAGAATTTATAGCCTGGGTTTAATTTTGGGAGGAAGCTTTTGCTAGTTTTCTCCCAAGACATAATCCCTCACAGAAGTTTGACTTGAATATGTTGGCCACTGCATGTTTATCATACTATTTAACTCTAAGTATTTTGAGATTTAAAGAGAGAAGAGATACATCCAACATAAGAAATTATTCCCAAAGTTCATAGACATACAACAAACTAGGCCTCAAAACAACAAAATCTTGTTCCTATCATGCAGTAGTTTCACTCTTAACTTCATAAAGAACTGTTCTGGACAAAAGGATTACCTGATATTTCATTATACACAGTGTATCACCTATCTCTAAGGTTAATAAAAATGTTAGTCTTTTTTACTTTTTCGCATTACTGGGATGATCTGCAAACGGATTAGGTGGTTTGGGGAGAAAGAAAAAAAGAGTTAAAGTATGAAACAAAGCATTTCTTATAAAAAATATGCTTGTGTCTCTCTGTTTAGAACAGGCTGATATCTATTATCCACTAGAATTTTTTCCATGACCTTTCACATATTTCCAGGTACAAAAATAGCCCTATCTGCTCTAGTCCTCATTTTCTGTACTACAACCTGAGTATAATTGATTTGTGTGCTACTATTTCTCTGGTGTTCAGAAATACATTAGATTTATAAACTGGATGCCGTCAACTATATGGCACAACAACCATGTATATTTTCTACGTAGAAAAGAAAATGTCTTTTACTGAAAGGAAGGAAGTGGATCAGAGAGCAAGGATACTTAACAATAAAATTCTAGTCTCAAATTCAGAAATGGCAGTCACTGCTGATTGGTATCTACTGATGAGAGTGGCAGTTTATTAATAATGTGTCATGTAAAGCTGACATATTGGGTACTGAATTCTGCTCAGCTACACAATGAAATCTCATTTATTTTATTACCTCTAAAATTACTTACTTTCTGCTGAAAGACTTTTGCAGATGTAAATACGCTTCAAAGTTGTTTTCTCAACGCAGGTTACTTCTTTTTTTTTCCCCCCTCTAATTTTTCATTACCAACGAAATGAACTAACAAAAGCCTAATCTTAAATCTCCTAGTATACACATAGTCCAAATAAATAACAAGTTCCAGTTCAGATACAAACTTTGATAAAGACTGATATGGTTATCAGCAGTCAAAAAGACAAGTCATAGTACATAAATTACTTACTCTTGATATGGCAGGGGGAAAAAAAGACAAAAAGAAAACTATATCCCAGAAATTGTGTGCACACCTTCAGACTGTGCATTCAGATACCTTGCAGGCAAAGCCCTATGTAATTTATCAATACACAAACATGAGTGAACTGGGAGGAGGTGGAAGGAAGAGATTTTATTTGAAGAAACTGTTAAGAATATGGAAATCATATAAATTTCTTTTCACACACACACAGAAATATGTGTTTTAGCACATGACATGCTTTTTCTTTGTCCTCTTTAATTCAGTTTAATTTTTAAATGAGATTACTATTTCTGAGGAATTTGGTTCAGAATGGCAACATTCTTTTTGAATTCCCTAAAAGGTTGGTTGAATTTGACACATAACAAAACATGAGAAAGTTCATTCAGCTTATTTAGTAATGAAGTCTAAAACTATAAAAATATCAAGTACTTTCAGATCTCCTCATTATCTTTTCCCAGTTTTCCATTTCAGTGTAATATAGTAAGCTGAGTGAAACCAACAATGTGACTGACAGAAGCTGGAGGCTATTTCAGAAGAAAAATTACCCAAACTTTAAAGCCAACCACCACCAGAAAAATCACTCTGAGCCAGCTGGATCTTTGACCTGACTCAGAGTCCCAGAGTTTATGTTGTGTTCTTTAATGTGTTTATTAAAATAACTGATTATTTTTAATTTGAGTTCTGGATTGAAATAATTTAACAGCCTTTTGTTCAAGATTAACATTGCACTTAGTTGTATATTTAATTACACAGTATATAAATGATTTTCTCCTAAAAATTCTAAAGTACTCAGCTAAGATCAGATTTTACTGGACTCATTGCCCAAGGTGAATGTATTGGCTACATCTTCTTTGAAAATGAAGCTCTAAAACTTTTTTCCTACCTCTGTCTATGCAGAAAATCATATATTTGTGGGACTCACCATCCCAGGTAGACTGGAAAAAGATTGATTTTCACTACGCAATATTTCTTTTTCTATTCCTACAGTTTCTTACTGAGTATAAAAATTCAGAAAAACTCTTTAACCAAGTAACAAGTGACAGGACAAGAGGGAATGGCCTCAAGTTGCGCCAGGGAAGGTTCAGACTGGATATTAGGAAGTAATTCTTCACAGAATGGGTCATTAGGCATTGGAATGGGCTGCCCAGGGCAGTGGTGGAGTCCCCATCCCTGGAGGTGTTTAAGATCAGGTTGACATAGCACTTAGGGATATGGTGTAGTTAGGAACTGTCAGTGTTCAGTTAGTGGTTGGACTAGGTGATCTTCAAGGTCTTTTCCAACCTAGATGATTCTGTGATTCTGTAATTTACAACTCTACATGATAGCTCTGTCTCTTGGCCCACAAGCCCTGTCTCTTGGTCTGTAAGTAAATTTCAAGGTGCAATTATTGCTGGATGAAAACTAGTGAAGTTCCTTATAAAAGAATATAAGCACCACTGCAAAGCCCTGAAGATTGTATGTGGCTGTCTGTTTTATGTAAGAAGAGATTTACTCCCACTGTATGTTTAGCTCCATCCACCTGAAAATGAGATTCAAACTGCCCTTTCTGTTAAAGGTGACTTTAACTTCAGAAATAATCATACTCCCAAGAGATACAATGACATTCTCAGAGGTACAAAAGACAGAATATCATCAAGACTGTACAGCATCATTCTAATGATAATTTGCCCTAGTCTGTGGCCATGGTAGGACTTTCTAATCAATACTTTCAGAGTACTCTTACTAAAAAATGAAAGCTGTCTTCAATATAAAAGTTTATATTTTTTTTCCATTTCACATTTTATGCAAGTTGATTAACTCCCTATTGGTGCTATTTCTTAATAAAAAATTAATTTGGTGAATATATTGTTTCAAATAAAATGAATCCTTTTATTAAATTATATATTTTAATCTTTCAGAAGGATAGAACATGTTTCAGCAAAAGTAACTTTTTTGTGAATGTCACAATTTAAAAAAAACTAAGTGAACTCCAGACCTCATTCCTAATTTACATACAACCTTTTACTTTTACTGTGGCATGACTTGCAAAATCTCTAGCTATACCGTTTCACATGCTAGTGAATCTACTGTGAAGAGTATTAAAAAGACAATTTTTCTGTGCTGTTTTTTTCTGTATTATTACACTTACCATACTTGAAATTTAGGTTAGAAGAACGAGTGGCTGAGCACTTTTGCAGTGCTTTTAAGAAAATTACCTTTTGCATTGGCAATATATAAATGCATATAAATACATATGTATAATTATACAGGAGCCTATATGTCTTTATATAAAGCACATATGCACACTTAAGGACTGAACAGGATCAAATCTAGAATGCATTCAGGAAGATTAATATGCTTTTACATACATGTACCTATGTATCCTTGTGTTTATGTCTATCTATTCATATGTAAATAAGTAATCTGAAGTAAGGTTTCCCCAATACAGTGTTAAATGTAGTATCTAACAGCAAGATTTTGTCAGTGACCATACAAGCATATCTGTAGTCCTATACCTGATAATTTATGGTACAGCATTCAGAGGGATTTAGGTAAAATGCCATTTTATGTTTACTTCTACAAATTCTGTCTTTAAATATACCCTTCATTATATTTAAATGGAAAAAGTTTTTTGTTTGTTTGTTGTTTTATTGGTTTTCTAGATCAGATTATTTAATGCTATAAAAAATTTTTAAATTATGACATTTCTGGGATGATGAATTCTCTTTGCCCCCTGTACAGATTCATGGCCAAGAAAATTATTTTCTTAAGTGACAGTTGGCAGAAAAATCTGAACATAAAATAAAATTGAAGCCCACAGTCCATTTCAAGTTCATTCCTTGACACTGCTTTCACTGACAAAACTATCAAAAATGTGAGCAAGACAACTATGAACAGTTACCAGAATCCATTCAGTTGCTTAACATCCTAGGAGTAAAGACACATGCCTCAAAACTGCTGTGATTGCCTATTGCCTTTTACAGACTCATCTCATATTATCCAGAAGATGTCCAGGAAACAAATATCTCTCTTCCCTCCCACTGTATTTTTTTTTTTTTTTAATTTGACAATTATCTCTAAAGGAATATATTGCACATTTAATTATCTGATTGGTGTTTTTTTGAGAAATTTGGCCAAGGTCCTGAACTTTTATATTTCTTCTTCAATCACATGAGGCAATAGATAAATAAAGTATATGTGTGAAAGAAGTTTAAAAAAAAAAAGATCTGAAGTAGGAGAGGACTAGAAAAAATTGTAAGAAGAAATGGGTAGGAGAATAAGAAGGGTGTTTTTTGTTTTGGTTGTTTGGGGTTTTTTTTCTTTCCTTTTTATTTTATATAAAACTATAAATACTGGCTATTAGGGGATGGCATGGACATGATTTTGATAGAAGGTTGCATAAGTTCCTGATATCAGTTTTCCAATGGAAGATTTATTTTCATCAATTGGTTCTGTATCAGTTTGTGGTTTTTCTTCTGATAAAACCTTCATAATAGTCACTCTTAAGTGAAAGAGAAAGTTGAAAGCATGTACTGGGTCTGGCTGAGCCAGGATTGTTTTTCCCCTATAGCAGCCCTCATGGTGCTGTGTTTGATGTTGGGAGCTGGCAGGGTGTTGATAGCACACTGGTGTTGTGGCTACTGCTGAGTAGTGCTTACACAGCACCAAGGCTCTTTCTGACATTTTTCCCCCCCAGTGGGACGGAGTGGGCAAGATCTTGGGAGGGGACACAACCAGGACAGCTGACCCGAACTGACCAAAGGGATATTCCAGACCATATGATGTCTGCTCAGTATAAAGCTGGGAAAAAGGAGGAAGGGGGTGGGGTCACCCTTGGTCCTCCGAGGCAACCACTATGTGTATGGGAGCCCTGCTTCCTGAGAAGGCCCGACATCGCCTGTTCATGGGAAAAAGAGAATAAATCTGTTTTCATTTTGCTTCCATGCATGGACCTTTGCTTCGCTTTGCTTAAATTAAAACTGCTTTTGTTTTACCCACAAGGGTTGGTTTGGTTTTTTTTTTTTCCTATCTTATTTTCTTTCCCCTAGGAAAACCAGGGCAAACCTGTTGAGAAAAAAAGGTTGAAAGGAGGGGGAAGTGATAGAGCGACTTGGTGGGTACCTGGCATTTAGCCAAGGTCAAACCACCACAAAGCATTAATTTATTAAGTAATGGTTTTAAATGCATACGTAGCTTAATGTAATCTTTTTAGAAAACATAGTAAGATGCATAAAATCAGTAATACTATTTTAACAGTGCCAACACTACTTAGATTTTTCTGTGTCCCCTTTTTTAAAGTATTTATTACAAATTACTAAATTGGGCATACCACAAGCCTTTGTTTAAAGTTCTGTCTTAACAAAATACTGTTGAAATTACAGGATCAGATTTCATCCTTGACTCAAATTTTGCAAGGCTTCCTTGATACTTCAGTACCTGCCTGTACCATTCTAATTTCTGCTTCAGTCATCTGCATCACTTTTATGTAAACAAATTGCAGGCCAATAGAACAATGTAAGAAACTTCTCTGACAAATGAGCTATATCTACAATTCACATACACCACCAGGGAGAATTCCATGTCTAATTTACCCAATTTGAACTTTGTCAATTTATACAAAGAATTAATTAGACTATTTATCTTTCTATTTGAATAGATTAGAAAGATTATCCTATTGGAAATGAACATCCTTCCACAGTAAACACTTATCAGCTGTATCTATTAATTGCTCCAAGTTGTTAAACTTAAGAGATCCAATTTAAACAAGTGGTTAGAGCTTCTTTTTTTTTTTTTTTCTGGATTTTCCCATAAAAGGTGTTGAATCCTGTTGATTTGTTTGGGGTTTTTTAAGTCACAGAAAAACTTACTTTATCATAATTTCACTATATTTATTAATTATTTAATTCAGTTATCTCAGTTGTCTCCTATATTCATAAGCATTAAAAGTGCTTTAACATGTCATTGCAACCCTGGTTCCTCAAACCATGAGATATCATTGGGTCTGTATACTTCTTTCTTCAAAAATAAATCCTTATACATGATACACACACATACACATATATGCTTGTGTGTATTTTATACAGCATCAGTTGTTCAAAACATGAGGAAAAAAATGATCACCAGGAACCTTATATTAAATAATATACCAGTATTATGATGAGAATTCTCTAACAGTCACTTCAGTGTGTTGTTACTAAACACTTCTAGTGTTTTCTCAACCACCAGATAATAACAAACTTAACAAGGCAGATATCTATACAGTTAAGAGTCTTGACAATATTAGATTGCTTACTACTACTGAATTTCTGTGAGTACAGGACCTTTACAGGAATCTGAATAAGCCCTTTGTTACTGTACACACTCTGGTATCTAGAAAAACACTAGATTTGAGGGATTTGGAATTTTAAAGCATTTTATAGAGTTATAACAGACACCTTTAAATCACCTGCTCCAGAGCAGATTCTACAACTGTGCTGTGCACCATGTGGGATAACAATAATCAACTCCACTCCTCAACAACTATGAGCAAAAGAACAAAAATGAATCTTATGGAAAACCAAAAGAAACAGTATGGAAACAAAGTCTGCCAGACCTGTCCAAATATTAAGAAAAAATATTTTATGTGAGCCTTTTAAATTTATACTGCAAAATTCTAAATTTCAGCCTTTCACAAGAAGCTTCTGAAGCAGAAATATGTTTGAAAGTTCAAAGATTCAGACTCATTACAAAGAAAGTGACATGGTAAAATATAGAATTGTTTTTGCCAATGTGATGGTGCTTTTTGAACTACCTTCACACAATGAGTAGAATCAGAAAACAAAGCTGACAGGTGTGTTCTCCTGGGCTTAGGTTTCCACTGTCTAGGAGTGTTGTTTGCTGCCAATGTATGCAGAGTATGACAGCTATTTGTGTTATACAAATGAGGTTTCCTCATGAGTTTGATCTCAATTGCATGCTAATCATATTGTCCCTTGTTATAAAACAAGCACTCAACTTTATTGTATTTAATATTCTGAAACAAGCTTAAACCACAGGAGAATACTTGGTAACCTGTTTAATCTTGTTTGTCTCAATAGTTTTATTACATTACTTATTAAATTATTTCAGCAACATGCTAAATGTCAACATACTTCGTTCAAATGACTTCACATTAAGCACAACATTTCCCATAAAACTTAGCATATGGAAAAGAGAAGAAATTGAACTACATCAACCACAAGTTTCCAGTAATTTTAGTTTTCATTATAACAGCTATCTGTCTTGTATCTCACTCCCAAAAATTGTCACATTAAACTTCTGTTAGTAGGAAACCATTTCAATAAAACCCCTAATGTGATAGTTTTACTGTCTACTGCTGCTTGGCCCTTATTCAGTCCTAATGGTTTCTAAAAGATGGTTTCTCACAAGGGATTTAATGTACAAAAATGCAGATTATGTCTGGAGAACCTCTGTCATTTTTACAGATCATTGCTTCTTTTGTTCATGTTATCTCTCTCACTTTGAAATTATGTCAGCTTCTATGTTTGATGACTATGTTAACATTAGTCCCAAAATGCAGCATGGTCAAGATACACATGTAGCATTGAAGTACAGCTATATCATGGTCTCTTCAGTCAAACTATACTAAAACAAACAAACAAACCAAAATCCATGAACAAATTAATTTTCTGGTTACACAGTGAGGACCCCTTCCTTCCTTTTCCTCACAATCTCTTGAAACAAAAAGAGATTAATCAATCATTGATATTACGAGTTGACATTATCACAGACAGGGTAGGACTTTTTTTTCATGCTCCATGAAAGACAGTTTTATGCTGGAAGACAACTATTCACAGAACCATCCATGTTCAAGCTAAAGAAATGATAAAAATAATTACTCACCCTGAACAGGTTTGGAACTCAATCAAAAATTCTCTATCCTGAGACCTGAGAAACACAAAACAAAAGCTTTCTATCACCACTGACAATAAATAGCTATACATTAGATATACAAGCAAAATGATTAAATGATAGCCCAATACTGCAAATAATTAACACACATATAATTTATAGGGAAATCTGTTGGTTTAAACCTTTAAAGAAGCACATTTTATGTCAGAAAAGCAGCCCGATAAAAGCCTGAGCTTTCAAACGTGTTCAGTCTTCCTCTCCCTAGCCCCTAACAGTCTTCTGAGGAAAAAATAATTTTAAGCTCTCTCCTGGAACCAAGAATTTGTGAATTTCCAGGGAGACTAATAAACTCCAATGATATCTGGATAGAATAAGTTCAGGCTGTACCCCAGAGCGGTTCAAACTATGACTTGAGAAGTTTATTTGAACATAAATAGCTCCCTTAGAAAACAAATTAATTTAACGTTCGGAAGATATTAAAAAAAATCAGACTACTTTCTAAGATTTTGGTTCTAAGAGTGGGAAATCAACATAATCAAAATAATAATAGAGGATATGCATTTCATGTTTGAAAGGGATCAGAATGCTCTGTGACAGCTGATGAAAGTGCATTGGAGTAAAAGCAATTGAGAATCTGACTTGGGGTAGATATTTCTAAATCTAGGCATGAGAAAATGGAATTTCTTCTATAAAAGCAGAGGAAGAAAACAGATTAGTACACCAAATCTCCTTTATGATCATCAAATACAAATGATTCATCATTGAATTAACATTCATTTCAGGGACCTGAATGCATTTCTTTATAATTGCTAAGATTTGTTAAATTTATCAATACTATAACCATAGTTATTTCATTAATAAGACTTGATGTTACCCATTAGCTTAATAAGAACAATCTAAAATTGATTTGCCTGCAACAAATTAGTTTCCAACTTTTTGTCTACAGGCATTTTTCTTTTCCCAGTACAACATTAATGAAGATTAATGCTCAAAATTTAAAATCTAGCAAATAAATATTAGAAAATACACAAAGTAAAAACGTGTCTGTGTGGAAAATAGAAAAGAAGGATGCATAGAAAAAATTATGCATAAACATGATATTAAATTTATTTTAGTTTTATGCTAATGATAATATATAAAAAAGAAAATAAAATGCAATAGTTGTAATCTGCATGATTTGGAAGAAGTATATATGTCTCTGTAATTTTAAGATTATTCAAGTCATGTTATTAACAGATTATCCATTCTGCAGTACCTGCAGTGTTGCCAAGTTCTAACAATTTTTATATGGTGTTTGTGTTAGATAAATTAGTTTTGTGTTTTGTTTTTTATGGGGTCTTGTTTGTGGGTTTTTTTGGGGGAGATAGTATTTATGGCTCAAGGAATGGCAGATTTTTTTTCCAAAGTATTTTAGACATGTTCAAAAAACAACCTGTGGATAAAAATGTATATATTTGGCCTTTGTTTATGTTAAAAATAGTCAGGTTATTTTTGGTTTTAAAGTTTTCAATAAAGTTTTGAGCTGGACATTTGCAAGTGAAAATTACATGGGTCCAGCAGAACCTTGTCAATATTTCCTAGTTAAAGAGCTCAGAATTTCCACTGCAACAATGCATTCAGTCTTAGATGTCTTAAGATGCTGAACAGTTTGTTCTGTCACTGCAGAAATCATCATGCAATATGGCCATTATGTTTCTGGGTGGAGAAAAAAAAATATCCCAAACCTAACAAACCTTATATTTTAAGAGTTTAACTTACCCTTATCTCTCCAAATAAATTTTCCCAGGACATTATTTCGCATTTTCTAATT